>NC_143386.1:60033107-60338027 GCF_980474605.1 Leiobunum rupestre
CTCTTTGCAATTCGCGCTGCAAATGGGGGGGGGGGGGGGTAAGGAACGCGTTCGGGGAATCCCTCTGGTTTGGGAAGTTGGGCTGAAAGAACACCTTAAAGCCAGAACGACTTAAATATTTTTATAAAGCATTCTACGTTTATAATGTCTATTTTTAACCTATTTTATAAACTTCAAAATTGATCCCTTTGAGAAATAAGGCACTATCACCGGCCAATTGCTAGTTTAAAGATTAGCTGGGCCAGTTTAAAAATTAAATGCTTGGGGTGTTAGTGGCCCTGGTGACCACTTAATTAATTCAAAGTTTTTTCCCTTCAAGATTTATAGTTCTTTATTTAACACTCCAAAATTTTGAAATACCCATAATAACTAACCTACTAAGCCTACACCCTAGCACATATTGTCAAGAATAGATAATTTGACCATAAATTGTGAAAGTCCGATTTTGAAGGTTAAAAATGGTAAGTGGCCAGTGACCAGTTTTTTAATTAAACTACCTAGGCTCTACTGGCCACAGGTCCAGTTTAAAAAAATTCCTTATTTCTCAGCCTGATCTGAAGTGTATGAACTAAATACTTTTAAAACGCACTTTAAAAACGTTTGTTTAAACTTCCGATAATATTTGAAGTTCACTTATGAATTGTCTAAGCGCTTGTTTGAGAATACGCTGAAGCACGTTCAATCTTGAAGAAGATTTTAAATCGCTTTTGATAAGGTTTTTGATTATTAGATTAAATTTTCTAGATACTCATCATTACTATAAGAAAATTGATTATATCATAAATAATTTTTTTAAGTTATACACCCGGCCACCTGATTTAATGGTATTTAAAGTCGCTAGAGACTTGAGCCTAAGGTGGTGCCTTGGGTAATAGCCTAGCTGAGTATTATATTAAATTTAATCGAATCAGTAATTTCTATCTAAGTCAAGTGGCTTTTCAAAATATTGAATTCCATTTATTAATGATTAGCCATTTTTTTTCAATATTTAAAAAAATGTTTTAATTTTAATATTTTACCTCTCAAGAATTAATTCCACATAAATTGGAAATCATTGTGGTTATTTTGATACATTTGATTCTAAAAATGCCTCCATACTTCATATTATTACATATGAACTGATATTAAAATGATTTTTGTTTCAAATTATGTAAAGTATAAAAATCTTAATTTTTATATAAAGTGAAAAATGTCACGTGAATTTGTAAAGTATTGGATATTTTTGGGACACAAAAACCATCTTGGAAATTTTATTTTAGAGAACGAAAAATGTTGCCGAGCCAAAAATGTATATTACAGACTAATACCAGTTCCTTGCCTTTGACTGTATTAGAATCTATGGAAATATAACAGTGAAAAGTACTAGTCTGTTACCATAAGTGTATAAATATTCTCAAAATAGGTGTGAAAGTTCCTTACTTTACTGAACGTCCTTTTTAAATTATTACTTATCAAGCATAATTATAGATTAATTATATGAGTATATGCATAAGTGTATAATATTTTAACATAAGTGTGACACTTCCTATTTTTCACACGCAAAAGGTTTACTGAGAGCTATTCACAAAACAGACTGCATTACGGGCTTCGTCGCCGTTTTGCGTCCGCTTGCTAACGCGTCACACGTAGCCTTTGATAGCGCCTCGCTAGGGGGAGATTTTCTTCTGGTGGTGACGTCACATCGTCATACTAGCTCTTAGTAAAATATTCCCCAAAGTTACAAACTAATGGACAATATTATAGACTTATGGTATATGTTATTGCATGTATTAAAGCAATTACTGTTTACTGAAATAGAAGCTGTTAAATAAATGATCTAAAAAGTTTCCTAGAAAGATTATTCGCGTCGTCCCAAAACCGTTTTGGTCTCTTTTAGTTTATTGAAAAATAGTTGGACCGGTTCTATTAAAACTTTGATAGTGTTAAATAAATCTGGAAATATTTTTCAAAAAATGATGATAATTTTAAATATAATATATTTCTTTTCGGTTTTAAACAAATATTATGAAAATGAAATGGATACAGTTGGAACTACAAAAATCGTATCAAAACATAAAATAATAGTTAATTTATTATGTCCAGAAGTATATGATATCCAGCCAAGTAACAATAATAATCAGCTAGGCTAATATCTAAGGCACCACCTTAGGCCTAAGTCATCTAGTGACTTTTAATTACTTTAATTTAGGGGGCCGGGTTACAACGCGTAAAATAATTCAGGGTAGTCGCTTTGTTAAATTATTACATCGTTAAAATAAGATTATAAATAAGTTAATATCTCAGAGCCACCTAGTTCTATTTGAAACTTTAACCACTTTTAATTTTTTTCTTATTTAGTTAGAAATCTAAATTTCGTAAATAGTCCTAAGCATGCCATTTTTTCAAATCATTGTTGGATTTCAACCTGGTCCAATAATAAATAAATAAACCCGGATTACAACCTGGTAAAATAATAAATAATTAAACCCGGATTCCAACCTGGTCCAATAATAAATAAATAAACCCGGATTCCAACCTGGTCCAATAATAAATAAATAAACCCGGATTCCAACCTGGTCCAATAATAAATAAATAAACCCGGATTACAACCTGGTAAAATAATAAATAATTAAACCCGGATTCCAACCTGGTCCAAAAATAAATAAATAAACCCGGATTCCAACCTGGTCCAATAATAAATAAATAAACCCGGATTCCAACCTGGTTCAATAATAAATAAATAAACCCGGATTTCAATCTGGTCCAATAATAAACCCGGATTCCAACCTGGTCCAATAATAAATAAATAAACCCGGATTCCAACCTGGTTCAATAATAAATAAATAAACCCGGATTTCAACCTGGTCCAATAATAAACCCGGATTCCAACCTGGTCCAATAATAAATAAATAAACCCGGATTCCAACCTGGTCCAATAATAAATAAATAAACCCGGATTCCAACCGGGTCCAATAATAAATAATTAAACCCGGATTCCAACCTGATCCAATAATAAATAATTAAACCCGGATTCCAACCTGGTCCAATAATAAATAAATAAACCCGGATTCCAACCTGGTCCAATAATAAATAAATAAACCCGGATTCCAACCTGGTCCAATAATAAATAATTAAACCCGGATTCCAACCTGGTCCAATAATAAATAATTAAACCCGGATTCCAACCTGGTCCAATAATAAATAAATAAACCCGGATTTCAACCTGGTCCAATAATAAATAAATAAACCCGGATTACAACCTGGTAAAATAATAAATAATTAAACCCGGATTCCAACCTGGTCCAATAATAAATAAATAAACCCGGATTCCAACCTGGTCCAATAATAAATAATTAAACCCGGATTCCAACCTGGTCCAATAATAAATAATTAAACCCAGATTCCAACCTGGTCCAATAATAAATAATTAAACCCAGATTCCAACCTGGTCCAATAATAAATAAATAAACCCGGATTTCAACCTGGTCCAATAATAAATAAATAAACCCGGATTTCAACCTGGTCCAATAATAAATAAATAAACCCGGATTACAACCTGGTAAAATAATAAATAATTAAACCCGGATTCCAACCTGGTCCAATAATAAATAAATAAACCCGGATTCCAACCTGGTCCAATAATAAATAAATAAACCCGGATTCCAACCTGGTCCAATAATAAATAAATCAATCCGGATTCCAACCTGGTCCAATAATAAATAAATCAATCCGGATTCCAACCTGGTCCAATAATAAATAAATCAACCCGGATTCCAACCTGGTCCAATAATAAATAAATCAACCCGGATTCAAACCTATTAATATATTAATTAAATCAACCTGGATTCCAACCTGGTAATATATTAATTAAATCAACCTGGATTCCAACCTGGTCCAATAATAAATAAATCAACCCGGATTCAAACCTGGTAATATATTAAATAAATCAACCCGATTTCCAACCTGGTCCAATAATTAAAAAATCCACCCGGATTTCAACCAGGTAATATAAGTCAAACTTGTTTCAAAAACATTTGTTTAACTGATTATTACATCAACCCCATTCAAAAATTGTCATTATCCAACCTGGTCCAATAATAAATAAATCAATCCGGATTCCAACCTGGTCCAATAATAAATAAATAAACCCGGATTTCAACCTGGTCCAATAATAAATAAATAAACCCGGATTCCAACCTGTTCCAATAATAAATAAATAAAACCGGATTCCAACCTGGTCCAATAATAAATAAATAAACCCGGATTCCAAGCTGGTCCAATAATAAATCAATAAACCTGGATTCCAACCTGGTCCAATAATAAATAAATCAATCCGGATTCCAACCTGGTCCAATAATAAATAAATCAACCCGGATTCCAACCTGGTCCAATAATAAATAAATCAACCCGGATTCAAACCTGGTAATATATTAATTAAATCAACCTGGATTCCAACCTGGTCCAATAATAAATAAATCAACCCGGATTCAAACCTGGTAATATATTAAATAAATCAACCCGATTTCCAACCTGGTCCAATAATTAAAAAATCCACCCGGATTTCAACCAGGTAATATAAGTCAAACTTGTTTCAAAAACATTTGGTTAACTGATTATTACATCAACCCCATTCAAAAATTGTCATTAACAAATCATGGTTATTCAAAATATTTAATAAGCCCGTTGAAAACATAATTTAAAAAGGAAATACTATGTCGAAGCAATGTTTTGAACCTTATTAATCCAGTAACTTCAGGATTTCACACCGAAAAAATTATTAATTTTTGTATGCATTTTTATTAAACAACATGTGAAAATTCTCCAAAATGTGTTTTACCGCTAATATCAAAAGTATAAAAATATTTCTTAGTTAGAGGTAATACTGCTACTGTTGTTGAATCGCGTCTATTGAAAACGGCTTCGAAGGTATTTTTTTAAATTTAAAACTTCCGTTAATATCTACTATCCTCAGAACCGTATCTGTAATAATAATTTAATAATGAGCCACACAGGCCTAAGTCCACGAAGCCAATTACCGGTGGCCGGGTTAGATTGCGTAGGAGGATGGTGGCAAATTGGATTAATAATAGTTATACCATTATTAATCAAAGGCACAAGCGTTACTAAATGTGACTTCATTGAAATTCTACGTCACGTAACCTAGTTCTATACCAAGAACTAAATTATCAATTATTTGAATTTACACTTGCAAATTTATACTTGTTTTACTTATTTTTAATAGTATGATCAATTTTCTAGAGGTAATACAATGAATAAATTTACTTCATTTTGATTTCAATTTAATAATTAAATTTAATTTAATTAACGTTACTCTTCCTTACCGTGTTGCTGAAGTGTTTTCATAGAGTTACCTTTATTTAAAAACGTAGTAACTGGGGCTACATAATAGCTAGAGTTACAGCTTTTTTAAATTAAAGTGACGATAGTAAAATAATAGACCGTGTTATTATGACTGAGAAACAGGATTTCCAATTTAAATACTTTCAACTACAAGAATTACACCAAGGATCGTCGTTACGTACATTTCAACCATGGTTGTCTTAATGTCATGATCGACACAAACTCGTTACTATGGTGACGAAAATACGCCGTACCTGCACCACACATTTGAATGGCAGAAATGAAAACTAAAAAATAAAGGTTAATTTAATCTTTCAAATCAAAAGTTAGAATAGCTAATAGACATATCATCATTGCATCATATAGACCCCAATTTTAGTTTTGGGGAAGAGATGGCAAATTCAACAGATAAGTTATCAGATGCATTTAAACAATCCAATTAAAGATATGAATAAAGTGCTTATTTGATTAAACGTGGAAGGGGGAGTCGAGCATGGTATAAAAAGGGTCTCGCATCTCCCGACGAGCACCAGATCTTCCTGACATCTTGTATCTTCCAGACGATCAACTTCTCATCCTTCAACATGAACTCTTTGGTGAGTAGAAACATTCTTGATTCAAGATCCTTTCAGGGGCAGATCATTGTCCGCGGGTTACTGTAGGATATGTCATCAACAAAGGGTTTTTTTCCGACAGGTTTTGGCTTTGACGGTCTTGGTGGCCATCGCCGGATGCTGCTCGGCCGCTGACGTCGGGCTTCCTGATCTCCTGGGACTCGGTCTCGGAGTCTTGTCCGGTGGTCTGGGCAAGGGCCTCGGTCTCGATGGGGGTCTTGGCAAAGGAATCGGTCTTGATGGAGGTCTTGGCAATGGCCTCGGTCTCGGAGGTGGTCTCGATGCTGGTCTCGGAGGTGGTCTAGACAAGGGCCTCGGTCTCGGAGGTGGTCTGGGCATCAGCAAGGCCATTCCCATCCCGGAAGTGTACCTTCGTTTCGGAAAGACTTTCGGTCCCGCTGGTCTCGGAGCCTCTTTCGGCAAAGACGTCGATCTCGGATTCACCCGATTCGGAGTGGACAAGAGCTTGGGTCTTCCAGTTCCTCAACTCGGAGTCTACAAGGGCATCAACACCGGATTTGGTTCCGGCATTGTCTACGGTTAAAACCACAAAGGTATTTATCTTCTCATCAAAAGTCTGTGATTACGTGACGCGTAAGTGTGCCAGTTAAGTTTGTAACTTCTCTATCTGCTAGAAAGTGGGGTTTCCCCCGAGCTCTTCGGTTGCCCTTTCCATAAAAACTTGCTGGGTTAGCTGTAATAGTTAGTGTAGGGAGCTGTTGACTCGCGTGGCATGAATGGCTTGCCCCAATACCACCACTCTCCTACGCATTTGCTTAACTGACACACTTATATGTACTGTAATTATTAACTTATGCTCCCACAGAATCGAATATTTAATTATGTCTCTAGAATTTGTGTCTAACAAGAACCAATGTCTTTTGTTTTCATTAGCCCAGCACCGGATCCACAAATCTCATCAGTCAACTTCCGGTTTTCATATCGCGATCATGTTATGCAAATTGTCAAAAACCTATTTGAATAAAAGTTTCACTAAATTATGCAGTTAACCAAAGCTCTTTGATTTTTCTGTATAATAACCTAACACAATAAGCGTTGACGTCCAGAATCTCCTGACCAGGGTTCCGAAATTGTATTTAACATGTGCTAAATAATGGTAAATATCGTTATGATATAAAATGGAAAATAAAGGTCAATAATGATAGATAATGGTAAATAATATATTTCATTTAATTATTACAGTATTTAAAACTTAAACCTGCATTTATGTAGATCAAACTTTAACTTGCTATAATTTTTGATTTCACATATTATTTACCACTATTTACCATTATTTACCAGTGGTATGCACAATGTTCGAAAAAAAGTGATATTTTTGGAACAATGCTCTTAACCCAATTAGCAAAAATTAATTCCGTCGTCTGGCAGCACCGTTCAACTGCCTTTGAGAGGAATACAAATTTCTATCTCATGGTAGCACTGTATTTTCTAGGAATCTTCACAGTTCATAGTTTTAGATAGAAACTAAATTGTTTAATTTTTCGTGCATTTAATAACTTCAAAATAAAAAAGAAATATTAAATTGCAGAATAATTAAAAACACCTTTTTTAGGTAAATTATGCATATTTTTGACCTCAAAAATATTTTTATTTGAGAGAGGAGTTAACAGACAACGTTGCCAGTTCCTGAACTTAAATTATCGTAAAAGAATAAAAAAAAAATCGATTTCAGAAATAAATTATAGCATGCTTGAAAACTAGTGGCAAATTTTTATTTTGTGTGAAATACTGTCTTCAAACTTTTGAAATAACTTTTTTTATTTTTAACTTCAATAAATAAAGTTCGAATGATTGAAACTTATGTTTAAAAGTCACATTTTCAATAATTATCGTACATTATCGTACGCGTAAGCGAAATTATCGAAAAATGTGTATTATATAGTAAGCCATTTTCCAGAATTTATCGACTTGTATGATAATTATCGTACGTTGATAACAGATGAAGCTAGGGAATTGACTCGTTCGTTCTCAGTAACCTAAATAAGTTCTTGAATAGACGTGGAATATTTGGCGGCAAAATGAGAATGGGTGGTTAAAATGTCTTATTTTTCTTCCACCATTACAAAAATGTTGAATTTCTGTACCCCATGGAAAGCTACAAATTCTAAAGAAAACCACTTTCTTTCTACTGACGAATTCAATTGTCAAGGTCATTCGACCCCTCGAAAGGATTAAAAAAAGCGTCCAAGACAGTTGGCGAATTTTCCGCGACTAAAAGGTTGAGTTCAAAGTTCGTATAAGCACTATCGCTCGAGTTGCTAATAAATCAGCGTCCATCCAACACGGAAATCACCCCTTTTAACAGGACGCTGACAGTTCGGGGTGAGTGGGATTAAACTTCGCTAAGTAGGTGGGTAGAGTCAGCTCGCCCAGATTTCAACTTGCAAGCTCTGACTATTTAGTGAGTCTCGATACATATTAACGGCATAAGTGTCGAATGAACATTTCGTATAAGTGTGTCACT
Source organism: Leiobunum rupestre (assembly GCF_980474605.1). NCBI lineage: Eukaryota > Metazoa > Arthropoda > Arachnida > Opiliones > Sclerosomatidae > Leiobunum > Leiobunum rupestre. The sequence continues at coordinate 60,041,547 of NC_143386.1, forward strand.
TCTCCAAAATACCACTTTTTTTCGAATATTGTGGGTACCACTGGTAAATAGATTTTCATAATAAAAAATAGATATAAATAATTGTAAACAGTTTTAAATAACGATAAATAGTTTTAAATAATGATAAATAGTTTTAATTCATAATAAATAGATTTAAATAATGATAAATTGTTTTAAATAATGATAAATAGTTATAAATAATGATAAATAGTTTTAAATAGTGGTAAATAGTTTTAAATAATGCGAAATACTTTTATACAATGGAAAATAGTTTAAATAATGATAAATAGTTTTAAATAATGGTAAATAGTTTTAATTAATAATAAATAGTTTTAAATAATGATAAGTAGTTTTAAGTATTGGTAAATAGTTTTAAATAATGATAAATAGTTTTAAATAGTGGTAAATAGTTTTAAATAATGATAAATACTTGTATACAATGGAAAATAGTTTAAATAATGATAAATAGTTTTAAATAATGGTAAATAGTTTTAATTAATAACAAATAGTTTTAAATAATTATAAGTAGTTTTAAGTATTGGTAAATAGTTTTAAATAATGATAAATAGTTTTAAATAGTGGTAAATAGTTTTAAATAATGATAAATACTTGTATACAATGGAAAATAGTTTAAATAATGATAAATAGTTTTAAATAATGGTAAATAGTTTTAATTAATAACAAATAGTTTTCAATAATGATAAGTAGTTTTAAGTATTGGTAAATAGTTTTAAATAATGATAAATAGTTTTAAATAGTGGTAAATAGTTTTAAATAATGATAAATAGTTTTAAGTATTGGTAAATAGTTTTAAGTAATGGTAAATAGTTTTAAGTAATGGAAAATAGTTTTAAATAATGATAAATAGTTTTAAATAATGGTAAATAGTTTTAAATAATGGTAAATAGTTTTAAATAGTAGTAAATGGTTTTAAATAGTGGTAAATTGTTTTAAGTTGCATTTTGAGTTATGGAGAAAGTATTTTTCATTTTGAGTTATGGAGAAAGTATTTCGCATTTTGCATTATGAAAAAAAAAAGCATTTTGAACAACAATGTTAAATACCACTTCGGAGCCCTGCCTGGAGCTATTTCTAGAATAACCCAACCTACTAAATACATTATTAATGCTGGAAAATTTCTGTAATTTTGTGTATTGTTAGTAATATCATAAGTGCACAATTACGTTGCGTGTGACAATAGACCCATGATGAAAGTTGGGGGGCCGAAAATTAACATTTTTACCTGGCAACTCAGCATTTGGACGGAACATCCGTTCCTTACTTCCGCCTGTATATTTCAATGGCGGTCACGTGGTTCAAAACGTCACAAACAGGATGTTCCGTCCAGAGGTCTCACTTAAGCCTCGTCTGCGGCCCCTCTTTTGTTATGGGTCTATTCTATTTGTTCCCAAGTATGTCGTTAATTTTACATCACTTCACAGCTCTCTATCCATTGTTTATTTCTAACCGGCACACTTAGTAATAATAATCAACTAGGCTAATACCTAAAGCACCACCTTAGTGAACTTTTAAAGCCATAAATTCAGGTGGCCGGGTTACAATGCGTAGGAGGGTAGCACTTAATACCACGTGAGCCAACAACTCACTACACTAACTATTATCGTTAACTTATGGACTATTTTTATTATAGACGCATTCACATATTGCATACAGGGAAATATGCAAAAAGGGGCGAAATCCACCCGAGGTACCTTCCTATTTAATAATGTTTGAGGTAGATGGTGACACTATAAAATTTATGAAAAATAACCTTTTTTCACAAAGTTATTAATTAATTACTAAATTATAGTACTTCAAATTCTTATTAAAAATATATAATTTTTGTAATTTAAATTAACAATTAATTTAAACAGTAGTTAACACTCTCCGCCATAGATGGCACTATAATACAATTTTAAACTATCCAATCAGGGAAGATAATTTTGTATTTTAAATCTCGACAAAACCGTTCTCCACTAAAAACTGGAAACTTTCAACCAATCGTTGAAAATCAAAATTATGACGTCATGTTTCTATCAGAGTGCCATCTACTAGCAAATAACGCCATCACCACGTTACCTCGGATTAATTTTACCCCTTTAAAGTCGTCTTTGCCCGTTAAAAATTGTAAATCGATCTATACACTTATGTTAAAAGTTTAACCGTGAGGATTTTTGGTTAAAAACTGTCTCTTAGGGATGACATTCTTTGAAACAGTACTTGTCACCGTGTCACGGGTAAAACCCAAAGACCATACACTGAGCGGAGCCAAAGATATCCACTTCCCCCCCACCGTAGTGCTTTTAAAGTAAGTGGAGAGCTTCAAACAATTGTCCGCGAAAAGGGGTCCGAGGAAGCAGCTCCAAATTCCAGATCAGAAAATTGCTGCGATTAAAGAAACGCGTAAAGTGGCCTTTCAAAGAGAAGGGGGTGCACCTGGTCCACGTGAGAGGGGCCGAGGGGTCACGGACGGGGTTAAGCGCGCCGTTTTCGCCACCACGTGGAGAGGGTTCCCTGCAAGGCTGTTCCATTCAAACGCTCTTTCCCTAAATTCTTTGTGGAGACAGGCAGGGCCAGAATTTTCCATGCCTTCGTTTCACCATGATTGAGTAAAAACATTTTAAGCAATCTCTAAAATGGCCTATTTGGTCTTTCATGCACCGATATGGGTACAAACGATACCGTTTTATTCTAATTTTTCATTAAAAAAAAGTTTGCAAGAGCATATCCCAATATGTTTCTTTTCATTTTACGTGATACATATTTTCTATCGCGAATCGAATAGTTAGTTAATCGATAATTTTCTAATTTTTTAAGTTTTTCCTGAAAATATTTTTCTGTTCACACATTTGTTTCTAATGAAAATTGTTTTAATAAAAATTTTATATAGGCATAAATTATTTATATCATTTATACTATTTGCTGTTTCTAATTTCATCGTAGTATTTTTCTAAAAATCTCAAAAATCAATAGTTTTATTGTAAGTTTCTGATATCCTTAAATACACTCGATTTGGAAATTAACTACGAAATACAAGTCGGTTAACTCTACCAGGGAATTCCTACTTTCTTGTAAATATACGGCAGCGTTTTCACGTTCACGTCTTCTAAATAAAATGACACCATGTTAGAAAATGGCCGATATTTAGACAATTCTATTTATATTTCAAACAAATTTTTCTTTAAAGAATTTTTAATATGAAAATAAATTGTTTCGAAATTAATTTTTTTGTTACAAACAAATTCAAAAAAGCTATCAATTTAAAATTTTTATGTTTCATGTCAGAGATACATTTTTAAGTATTGTTTTTAAAACTAACATTTTCCAATTTACGTATCTCTAAACTTAAAATTACATATTTTAAATACATTATCATGTTCCCCGAGGGCTTAGACTTCTACGATTTCTATTATAGACTTTCCAGGATTTCCGGGAAATTTTTTACTGATTACCAAAGATTTCACTTGATTCCAAATGTTTTTGATTGTTAAAAAAATCTTATGATTTATACGATGTGCATTAAAGATTTAAAAAAAAATTGGGAATTTTTCTAGTGTTGTAACCACCGCTCGGAAAATTTCCCATTAATTACCGCGGTCTACTTTCCAGAAAATTTTCCGAATTTTCCGAAAAAAATAAAAATTAGGTTTATATTCCATGATTTGGTCGAATCTAAAAATAAACCTAAGCCTCTAGACTTGGCTAGAAGGAAAACCCTTAAAAAGACATATATTTTTAATATTTTATTTTCCCAATTTCCGGACACATTTCCGCAATTCCGGAAATTTTATCGTATTTAATATTTTCGGAAAATTAACAACTCAAAATTTTTCTGATAATTTTTGCTTTCATAACATTATTTTCGATCATTACTTAATTTAACAAATTTCTTAAGATTCAATAATCTATATTTTATAAACGTACTCCCGGGTGGTGCCTTGCCTGTTAGCATAGCTGATTATAATTATTATTATTTATCAAGTCGCTGAACCCTTGGTTTTATCCAATCCATGTCATAACTTATATTTATAAGTTATGACATGGATTGGGTAAATACATCTGTTTTAAATTGGTAAATATTTGAAATTGAAGAGGTATACGACAAAATCAGTGACTTTTTAGGCGTATTTTAGATTTATTTTTAATAAAACTCTTTTGTTTTCGATTGTGGTTCGTACAACCAGGAGTGTATAAGATACATCTTATGTGTAAAGTATGAAGTTCCCTATCCTACTAATGTTATTGGCCTGAAATTTGTCCCTTCTTAGGTAGAGGTCGGCGTTCCGATATTCATTATCCATTGATAAAATCAAGAATGTATTTATTTATATTTAGGAAGAATGATTATGTTGCGACAATCGCCGGACACGTTGAACGCCTTTCCCCCGTCTCGCGCGGGGGGAAAGACAAAACGTCACCGGCGTTTGATTACCGTCGCGTGAGGTGACGTAAATTTTAAGCAGCCAATGAAATACTGGGACTATTCGTTTTATTTTAAGCGGAGGAGCGTACTGGGGGGACCAACGGGTGGATTGAGAGAAAGGCTGAAAACCGTCTCGACATAGACATTCTCCCTAGGTATAAATAAATACATTCTTGATCATTTCTTTGAACAATTTTTTGTTGACTTAAAGTATACTTAAGGGATAAATGAATAAATTTCGAATAAAATAACTGATTTATTCAATAAAATTTTTTTTCCCAAATAATCGCCAAATTTCGTGGATAATAGACCCATGATAAAAGTTGGGGGGCCGAAAATTAACATTTTTACCTGGAAACTCAGCATTTGGACTGAACATCCGTTTCCTTACTTCCGCCTGTATATTTCAATGGCGGTCACGTGGTTCAAAACGTCACAAACAGGATGTTCCGTCCAGAGGTCTCACTTAAGCCTCGTCTGCGGCCCCTCTTTTGTTATGGGTCTATTGTTTTATCCACACGAAATATGGATAAATAAAATGGATAAATTATCTACAAGGATAATTATTTTAAATAATCCCCCAATTTGTAGATAATGATTGGAAACATTAAAAAATGCCGTTCTCTATTCTTAGTCTGATTTTCCAAAACGTAAAGAGGGGCAAAAATTCATCATATATCGAGTTTCTAAAACTATTTCAGACGGAAAATGATTTATTAATTAGTACGGTTTACATGTTTAGAAAAAGTTATATAAAGAGATTTAATAAAAACTTCTGGTATAACGAGTTACATTTTCGTTCAAACGTTGCACGAAAAATGGTCGAGATTTCGCACACTAAGTCATTAAGAAAATAAGTCGTAATTCTTCAACAAAAACCCGCAACGAAATATGTCCATTTATAAAGATATTTAATCTTAATATTATCATTTAGTTTTTCGTAATCAAAAGGATGTGTAGGAAAATTATTTGATTTAAATTTTTGGAGGTAAAAACCATCTGTTCTTTAAAACATATCCAACAATGATTTGCAAACATTACGGGCTTAAGACTATTTACGAAATTTAGAATTTTAACTATATAAGAAAATATTAATAGTGATTAAAGTTTCATTAAAATAGAACTAGGTGGCTCTGAGATATTTAATTAATTATAACCATATTTTAGCGATGTAATAATTTAACAAAGCGACTGCCCTGCACTAATTTTAAACGAATAACATTAGCATGCAGGGCTTGCACCACCCTCCTACGCGTTGTAACCGAGTCGCTCGATCACTTAGGCCTAATGGTGGTGCCTTGGGTATTAGGCTAGCGGATTATTACTTAGCTGGATACTTATCTCTTAATATCATATACTTCTGGACATAATAAATGGCTAAAAGAGTTATAAAAACATTTACGAATTATTGCGTAAGTTAAAATATTTTCCTTTATTACATATTTAAAAACATTTTATAACTCTTTTAACTATTAGCGTAAGGATAGAACGAATCAATATCAATTTTTAATAATAAATGGCCCATTATTTTATGTTTTGATACGTTTTTTGTGTTTCCAATATTTCATAATATTTGTATAAAACCGAAAAGTTATTTTTAAAATTATCAAAACTTTTTGAAAAATATTTAAATATTTATATAACATCACAAAAGTGTTAATAGAACCTGTCATGTCAAACTATTTTTCACTAATCTAAAAGAGACCAAAACGGTTTTGGGGAAATTGGAGGAAGCAAAAAATCTTTATCGGAAACGTTTTAGATCATTTATTTAACAGCTCTTGTATTTCAGTAAACAGTAATTGCTTTAATATATGCAATAACCTTTACACATATAATTAATCTATAATTACCACCATAAGAAAATCTCCCCGTAGCGAGGGGCTTCAAAACGCTGCGTGTGACGCGTTAGCAAGCGGACGCAAAACTGCAACGAAGCCCGGAATGCAGTCTGTCTTGTGAATAGTAAACCTTTTGCGTGTGAAAAATAGGAAGTGTCACACTTATGTTAAAATATTATACACTTATGCATATACTCATATAATTAATCTATAATTATGCTGGATAAGTAATGTTTTAAAAATGACTTTCAGTAAAGTAGGGGACCAGTATCACTAACTTCCCAAGCATTTAATTTTAAACTGGCCCAGCTAATTTTGAAACTGGCGATTGGCCTGTGATAGTGCCTTATTTCTCACACTGCTCAAAGAATTAATATTCTTTGCACTGCTTGAGATATAGAATTCAAAAGGGATCAATTTTGAAGTTTATAAAATTGGTTAAAAATAGAAATTATAAACGTAGAATGCTTCATAAAGATATTTAAGTCTTTCTGGCTCTAAGAAGGTGTTCTTTGGCCCAACTTCCCAAACCAGAGGGATTCCCCGAACGCGTTCCTTACCCCCCCCCCTTTGCAGCGCGAATTGCAAAGAGGGGGAGGATCCTCCGAACAATGGGCTACCTTCTCCGGGCCTCCCCGAACCGTATAAATAGGGGTCCTGTCCCATCGAAAAGCACATTCAGCTCCTGTTCTCACAGTCTCAACAACTTCTCACTCTCTCCTACCAAAGTTTCAAGAATGAACTCTTTGGTAAGTAGCAACTAACGAAAAAAGTTTGCGTTTTTCAAACGTTAACCATTTTAACCTTTTATTTCAATGTATTTTACAGTTCGCCATTGTTTTGTTGGCCGCTGTCGCCATGAGCAGCGCTCAATTCTCCCTTGGCCTCGGCAAAGGACTCGGCTTCGGCAAGACCATCGGATTCAACAAAGGATTCGGAGGACCCGCTTACGGATACGGATACCCCGGAGTTGGTCTTGGATCCGGTCTTGGTCTTGGATCTGGTCTTGGATACGGATACCCCGGAGCTGGTCTTGGTCTTGGATCCGGTCTTGGATACGGTTACCCTGCAGCTGGTCTTGGTCTTGGATCCGGTCTTGGTCTTGGATCTGGTCTTGGATACGGATACCCCGGAGCTGGTCTTGGTCTCGGCCACGGTAAAGGAATTAGCATCGGCAAGAACATCGGATTCAACAAAGGATTCGGAGGACCCGCTTACGGATACGGATACCCCGGTGTCGGTCTTGGATCTGGTCTTGGTCTTGGTCTTGGATCTGGTCTTGGTCTTGGATCCGGTCTCGGCCTCGGCAAAGGAATCAGCAAGGGCATCGAGATCCCCATGCCTCAGGTCTCCCTCAACAAGGGCATCGGCTTGGGCGCCGGCGGACTCTCCTTGGACAAGGGTCTCGGTTTGGACTTCGGCGGCGGCAAGGGACTCGGACTCAACCTAGGCAAGACCATCGGACCCGGCGGAGTCAACCTGCGTCTCGGCAAGGACCTCGGATTGGGTTTCGCCAACATCCGCACCAGCAAGAACATCGACATCCCTTTGGCCATCGGAAAGTCCCTCGGACTCGACAAAGGAATCACCCTCGGTTAAATTATTCTCCAGTAAGTTCTCTTATTCGTTACTTTCTCATTTTATTTTGTATTAATTCTTTTTTTTATTTCTCTATTAGAATGAAGTTCATCATTCAGTTTCACCCCACCTGTAATTCATTCTCACCTTCAACTCGAAGTTCTCCAAAAATCTAAATACAAATTTGTTGTACTTGCACTTTCTAATTGATTTTCAAAATTTCCGAAATAAATTTTTTTTTGTAACCAATGCTTTAGTGGTACCTGAAAATTCTTATTTTTAAAACTTTATTTTTAAGCTTATGGATCTCATAGTATTTTTAAATAAGAATATACCATTATTATATATTTAAAGAATATACCATTATTATATATTATATTTAAAGAATATACCATTATTATATTTAAAGAATATACCATTATTATATATTTAAAGAATATACCATTATTATATATTTAAAGAATATACCATTATTATATATTATATTTAAAGAATATACCATTATTATATATTATATTTAAAGAATATACCAATATTATATATTATATTTAAAGAATATACCAATATTATATATTATATTTAAAGAATATACCAATATTATATATTATATTTAAAGAATATACCAATATTATATATTATATTTAAAGAATATACCAATATTATATATTATATTTAAAGAATATACCAATATTATATATTATATTTAAAGAATATACCAATATTATATATTATATTTAAAGAATATACCAATATTATATATTATATTTAAAGAATATACCAATATTATATATTATATTTAAAGAATATACCAATATTATATATTATATTTAAAGAATATACCAATATTATATATTATATTTAAAGAATATACCAATATTATATATTATATTTAAAGAATATACCAATATTATATATTATATTTAAAGAATATACCAATATTATATATTATATTTAAAGAATATACCAATATTATATATTATATTTAAAGAATATACCAATATTATATATTATATTTAAAGAATATACCAATATTATATATTATATTTAAAGAATATACCAATATTATATATTATATTTAAAGAATATACCAATATTATATATTATATTTAAAGAATATACCAATATTATATATTATATTTAAAGAATATACCAATATTATATATTATATTTAAAGAATATACCAATATTATATATTATATTTAAAGAATATACCAATATTATATATTATATTTAAAGAATATACCAATATTATATATTATATTTAAAGAATATACCAATATTATATATTATATTTAAAGAATATACCAATATTATATATTATATTTAAAGAATATACCAATATTATATATTATATTTAAAGAATATACCAATATTATATATTATATTTAAAGAATATACCATTATTATATATTTAAAGAATATACCATTATTATATATTTAAAGAATATACCATTATTATATATTTACCATGGTAATACACAAGACTAAATTTTAACCCAGGCAGCAAAAGCAACCTGCACTGGGTAAAAACTGAACCACTCTGGCGATGAGTTTGTTAGTTAGTTCGAAAGAATTTCCCACTCTGTTTCCCTCTGCATAAAACCATTAGTTTTCAATTAATGATAAATAGTGGATATTGAAACCCAAAAGAGGAATATATTAACTTTAGAAGATCATACTTTTCTAAATCTTAGGTTTTATCTCCATAAATGAACGTTTTATAAATGAATAAAGTTTTAAATGCTGTAAATATATTATGGAAATATATTATTTACCATTAACTATAATTATTTACCACCTGTTAAATACCATTTTGGAACCCTGGCCATCAGATTCTGAAAGTCAACGCTTAAGGTGTAAGGTTATTATACAGAAAAATCAAAGAGTGGTTAACTGCATAATTTAGTGAAACTTTTATTCAAATAGATTTTTGACAATTTGCATAACATGATCGCGATATGAAAACCGGAAGTTGACTGATGAGATTTGTGGATCCGGTCGTGGGCTAATGAAAACAAAAGACATTGGTTCGTGTTAGACACAAATTCGAGAGACATAATTAAATATTCGATTCTGTGGGAGCATAAATTGGGAAGTAAATTATGAAATTTCACATCCAAGCGTTGGACTTATGCTTTGCCACAGTTAATAATAATAATAAAAATAATTATCTGAACTAGTACCCAAGGATTAAGTCAACTAGAGATTTGTGAAACCAATTAACGGTGGCCGGGCTAAATTGCGAAGGAGGGTGGTGGCAAGCCCTTCATGCCACGCGAGTCATCAGCTCCCTACACTAACTATTACAGCTAAATCGGCAAGTTTATATGGAAAGGGAAACCAAAGAGCTCGGGGAAAACCCCACTATCCAGCAGATAGAGAAGTTACAAACTCAACTGGCACACTTACATTCCGCGTAATCAAAGACTTATGATGAGAAGATAAATACCTTTGTGGTTTTTAACCGTAGACAATGCCGGAACCAAATCCGGTGTTGATGCCCTTGTAGACTCCGAGTTGAGGAACTGGAAGACCCAAGCTCTTGTCCACTCCGAATCGGGTGAATCCGAGATCGACGTCTTTGCCGAAAGAGGCTCCGAGACCAGCGGGACCGAAGGTCTTTCCGAAACGGAGATACACTTCCGGGATGGGAATAGCCTTGTTGATGCCCAGACCACCTCCGAGACCGAGGCCCTTGCCAAGACCACCTCCGAGACCGAGGCCCTTGCCTAGACCACCTCCGAGACCGGCATCGAGACCACCTCCGAGACCGAGGCCATTGCCAAGACCTCCATCAAGACCGATTCCCTTGCCAAGACCACCATCGAGACCGAGGCCCTTGCCTAGACCACCGGACAAGACTCCGAGACCGAGTCCCAGGAGATCAGGAAGCCCGACGTCAGCGGCCGAGCAGCATCCGGCGATGGCCACCAAGACCGTCAAAGCCAAAACCTGTCGGAAAAGAACCATTCGTTGATTACATATCCTACAGTAACCCGCGGACAATGTTCTGTCCCTGAAAGGATCTTGAAGCAAGAATGTTTCTACTCACCAAAGAGTTCATGTTGAAGGATGAGTAGTTGATCGTCTGGAAGATACAAGATGTCAGGAAGATCTGGTGCTCGTTGGGAGATGCGACACCCTTTTTATACCACGCTCGATCCCCCTCCACCGTATAATCGAATAATCATTTTATTATTATCTTTAATTGGATTGTTTAAATGCATCTGATAACTTATCTGTTGAATTTGCCATCTCTTCCCCAAATCTAAAATTGGGGTCTTTGGTGCAATGATGATATGTCTAGCTATTCTAACTTTTGATTTGAAAGTTTAAATTAACAGAATTTAATTGTTAGTATTCATTTGGCATTAAATTTTTCCATGTATGAAATGCACGTAACGATGATATATCTAGAGTAGTTCTTGCAGTTTGTGGAATTTAAAATGGCAAACCTGTTCCCAGTAATTATATGCAACACGGTCTATTATTTTACGGGAAAATTTTCCAATTTCCTATCGTTATTTTAGTTTAACAAGATGTCAACGACATTTAAGTGCACAAAATCCCCCGATGTATTAACTATATTTTAAATCTTAAATTTAAATTTGAACAAATCATCTTGTACATTTAACTTAATAAGCCAAGATATATTTGATCGAATATGAACTTTGTCGAGTTACCTACATGCTTTTGGAAATAAGGTAGTGAAACGTAAGCACGTTAGTTTTATTAATTTTAGACAAAACTAATTTTTCGAGATACTTGTTTTTGAAAATAAGGTAGTGAAACGCGATCGGGTTAGATGGCACCTGTATCAATTGGCCCGAAATTCAAATATGACAATATTGCGTACGCGGTGGTTTATGTAGTCCCGCAAATTGGCCAGAAATCTCATTTGAAATTAAAATTTCATAAGAAAACCGAAAACGTAGTTCAGAAATGATCAGTACTAACTAAAAACACAATTTTCAACCAAGTAGATCGTAATTAAAAAAAAGTTTGTAGATTTAAAGTCGGATATCGCCAAAAAGCACTAAAATTGGAAATGACCAGCTTGTTTTAGGATTGTTTGTAAAAAGGCATAACTCGAGCTACGTTTGTAAATTAAACTAACGCTATGAAAACACTTCAGTAACACGGTCTTACGAAGAGTAGCATTAATTAAATCAAATTAAGTTAATTGATTTATAATTTTACCTCAAATAATTAATCGCACTATTATAAATAAGTAAAACAATTACTTTAAAATTGCAAGTGTAAATTAAATTAATTAATACCCCCCCGAAACGTTTGGTCGTACGTACAAATATTTTTTTCTTTTATCAATGGCGTGTCCCCCCCCCTAAACAAAATCCTGGCTACGCCACTGAAGTCACATTTAGTAACGCTTGTTACCCTTACTGTGTTAAATAAATTGTGTTCGGTTCCTACGCGCAACTTCTTGTTTTTCCACCTCCAACGACAGATAGATGGCGCACAGAATCGTTTTAAATTCGCTAATAGGGCTTTGAAAAATGCCAAATATTTTATTGGCAATATTTGTGAACACGAAGTAAAGAATGGAACTGAAATTCTAAGGCCTTTTAATATTTATTAATTTATAGTTAATATTTATTTATGGTGTCGCCATCTACGGCAGTTTATGGGAAGTACAAACCAAATTTTTTACTGTTTGCTATAAATAACAGTGACGCATACCATCAAAATAAATAGAGGTGGGCGATAATAAAATTAAAATGACACAACACACTTCATGGCTTTAAAACATTATTTTAATGTTATAAACGTTAAAATTGCAAATAGTGAATTTAAGAACCGAATCGAATAGTAGATCCCGATTCGAAAATCAACTCGGTTAATCGAAAATTTTTCGTTTGAATTGTCTTAGTCGATATGACCATAACTCCGAAACGGATTTTCGGCGGCGATATCCGGCTGTCATATTTTCAGTGAGAAGTGCTGCCAGACACATTTTTCGAAAAGCTTATACCACGTGGAAGTATGTATGGGACGTTCCACTCGGAAAATATGGCCGACGATCACGTGATCCGATATATCCCGCCAAAAACGCCGCAAATTTGTGAGACTTGTGCGTCGTACATATCGACTAAGACCATTCGAATAATATTAACCCGACCACCTGAATTTAAAAACTTTAAAAGTCGCTTGATGACTTAGGCCTAAGGTGGTGTCTTGGGTATTATAGCCTAGCCTAGTCTAGCTGATTATTTTTAAGAGGCGATTATTCGAATTTACGATTAATCGTTTTAAAACGATTATTCGTACACATAAGAGATATTCGTAAGTGAAACGATTATTCGAGTTTTTTTTCGAAATCGATTTAATAGTCCTTTAAATAAAAGATCAGTCATAGCCGATTTTAGAGTTTGTACTGCTGCGACTGGACATATAACAGGTTTGTCTATGGTTTCTCTTTAGACTGCCAAAGCTGAGAATTTTCCACGCATAGATCTGGCACCATTTTCCACCAGGGGGGCAAGACAGTCAGAGAAGGAATTATTTAAACGCCTATTCATTTAAATAGGATTTTAAATGCACTGAAAATAAAATATTTAAATTTCTATCTAAAGTTTTCCGTTGAAAGGAAACTAATTTAGAGGTCGGGGATGGTTAACTTTTATTCAATAGATAAAGCTCTCAAAATTATTCGTAAAACGTTTTGATCAAGTAATTTATATTTCTGTATTATCCGATTAATTTTTTGATAAATTTGTAAAATTAATCGGAAAAACGACGTTTTTTTCGATAAAAAGCTCAAATTTTACGAATAATACATGTTTTTTAATTATTTTCCGAAATATTAACCGGTAAATTTCTTTGTTTACATTTTTTCCCAAAAAAATCAATTTAAACATGGATAATGATTAACCGTTACCGACCTCTAGAAACTATGAACTGTGTAGAATTCTAGAAAATACAGTGCTACCAGGCAGGCCCGTCTTAAGACCTTTTGGGGCACTGGGCTCAATTATTTCTTAAGACCTTTGCGATCCCCAACGGTCAGCCTTTGTATGTCCGTTGTCTAACCAAAATTTCAAAAGTATAACATATACAGGGTGTCCACTAAATATTGAACCAGGGCGAATATCTCAAAATCTGTTTTAGGTACGATTTGGAAATTTTCAAGTCGTATTCAAGATGTAGGGGGAAACCTACTGCTAAAATGTCGATGACCTTGAACCATGTCTTCAAGGTCATCCAAAAACTAACTCGAGAACCGAAAGTGTTAGAAAGATGGTTCCAATTAGAAAAGTGTTCCAAGTGACTTTATAAGTACAAATAGTTTTGACCTGATCAGATTTGACCAATAGGAAGCCCAGAAATGCTAGATGAAAAACAATAAGGTCGTTAAGTTGATAACGTGTCGAAAGCGAGGTTCGGGAGCTGATAACTCTAAAGATACTCGTGTTAGAGAACTGAGTCATCCAACAACTAACGCGAGAACCGTAAGTGTTAGAAAAATTGCCGCTGTTAAGCGCGCATTTCTCCCATTTTCATAAAATAAGCGAACCATTTCGACCTTTTCTCGAATAGTATACATAACTTTAATATTTCTAAAGAAAAAATTACTTTGTGCTTACAAAAATAAACTTCGAATGAATATTAGGCTTAACGTAAAATAAAATGTCATTTGAAAATATTTTTAAATGTTGTTGTCATGACGACCACCATAATGAGTTTGTCTAGCAAATTTCGATGTAATACGAATTGGTTTCGAGTTATGTGCGTTTTCTTTCAAATTTCATTTTAACGACCTTTGCGATTTTGAAAAACAGTTCCTCGACTTCCTATTGGTCAAATTCGATCGCATTAGAGCTAATTAGACATATAACGTGACGTGGAACACTTTTCTAATTGGAACCAACTTTCTAACACTTACGTTTCTCGCGTTAGTTTTTGGATGACCTTGAAGACATGGTTCAAGGTCATTGAAATTTTTAAACTAAAGACCCTCAATCCTGATGAGGAAGTGTCGCCAATTTCAGTACTCTAAAACGAGTATCTTTAGAGTTATCAGCTCCCGAACCTCGCTTTCGACACGTTATCAACTTAACGACCTTATTGTTTTTCATCTAGCATTTCTGGGCTTCCTATTGGTCAAATCTGATCAGGTCAAAGCTATTTGTACACTTTTCTAATTGGAACCAACTTTCTAACACTTTCGGTTCTCGAGTTAGTTTTTGGATGACCTTGAAGACATGGTTCAAGGTCATCGACATTTTCACAGTAGGTTTCCACCCTACATCTTGTATACGACTTGAAAATTTCCAAATCGTACCTAAAACAGATTTTGAAATATTCACCCTGGTTCATTTTTTAGTGGACACCCTGTATAGGCCTACTGAAAATAAGATTTTTACTGACAGTGACTCGCTGTTAGGTTTTAGAAATTGTAGGTACCGTATGATACACGATGTTGCGATGAGTCAAATTACTTTAGACGTAACTAAAATATACATAATATTAAAATGAACATAAATAATATTTAACCAACTAAAACCTTATCCCTAGAGTAGATGATGTATGGCTGGCCTTTCCGGGGCCCCAAATCTGGCTGGCGGCCCTGGGCTGTAGCCCATTTAGCCCATGCCTTAAGACGGCGCTGCTACCAGGAGATATAAATTTTTATTAATCTCAAAGGCAGTAGAACGGTGCTGCCAGACGACGGAATTCATTTTGGCTAATTAAGTCAAGAGCACCACTTTTTTCTAATATTGTGCATACCACTGGTAAATATGGTAAATAATAGTAAATATTGGTTTATAATGTATGATAATATACGAAATCAAGAAAATAACTCAAATAACGTATTATATCAACTTTAGAAGATCTTATAAACTTTATTTTCAAGACTCTACAAGTGTGTTCTAAATCTTAAAGGTTTTATCTCCATACGCGCAAATGTAGGTTTAAGTTTTACTTGCTGTAAAAATTCATTGAAATATATTAGTTACCATTATTTTCCATTTTATATCATAACGATGTTTACCATTATTAACCACCTGTTAAATACCATTTTGGAACCCTGGTCAGGGGATTCTGGACATCAACGCATTTTGTGTAAGGTTATTATATAGAAAAATCAAAGAGCTTTGGTTAACTGCATAATTTAGTGAAACTTTTATTCAAATAGATTTTTGACAATTTGCATAACATGATCGCGATATGAAAACCGGAAGTTGACTGATGAGATTTGTGGATCCGGTCGTGGGCTAATGAAAACAAAAGACATTGGTTCGTGTTAGACACAAATTCGAGAGACATAATTAAATATTCGATTCTGTGGGAGCATAAGTTAATAATTACAGTCCATATAAGTGTGTCAGTAAGGCGAAATTATTACTGGTAGCTGGTTGTGACTTTCAATTGACGTCATACCGAAAAATATAAAACTTCAAATCTAAGCGTTGGACTTACGCATTGGCACAGCTAGTAATAATAATAATAATAATCAGCTAAGCTAATACCCAAGGAACCACTTAGGTCTAAGTCCTCTAGCAACGTTTAATGCCTTTAATTCGTATGGCCGTGCTACAATGCGTAGGAGGGTGGTAGTATTGTGGCAAGCCTTTCATGCCACGCGAGTTAACAGCTCCCTACACTAACTATTACAGCTAACTCGGCAAGTTTTTATGGAAAGGGGAAACCGAAGAGCTCGGGGGAAACCCCACTATCCAGCAGATAGAGAAGTTACAAACTTAACTGGCACACTTACGCGTCGCGTAATCACAGACTTTTGATGAGAAGATAAATACCTTTGTTGTTTTAACCGTAGACAATGCCGGAACCAAATCCGGTGTTGATGCCCTTGTAGACTCCGAGTTGAGGAACTGGAAGACCCAAGCTCTTGTCCACTCCGAATCGGGTGAATCCGAGATCGACGTCTTTGCCGAAAGAGGCTCCGAGACCAGCGGGACCGAAGGTCTTTCCGAAACGAAGGTACACTTCCGGGATGGGAATAGCCTTGTTGATGCCCAGACCACTTCCGAGACCGAGGCCCTTGCCTAGACCACCTCCGAGACCGGCATCGAGACCACCTCCGAGACCAAGGCCATTGCCAAGACCTCCATCAAGACCGATTCCCTTGCCAAGACCACCATCGAGACCGAGGCCTTTGCCAAGACCCCCATCGAGACCGAGGCCCTTGCCCAGACCACCGGACAAGACTCCGAGACCGAGTCCCAGGAGATCAGGAAGCCCGACGTCAGCGGCCGAGCAGCATCCGGCGATGGCCACCAAGACCGTCAAAGCCAAAACCTGTCGGAAAAGAACCATTCGTTGATGACATATCCTATAGTAACCCGCGGACAATGATCTGTCCCTGAAAGGATTTTGAAGCAAGAATGTTTCTACTCACCAAAGAGTTCATGTTGAAGGATGAGAAGTTGATCGTCTGGAAGATACAAGATGTCAGGAAGATCTGGTGCTCGTCGGGAGATGCGACACCCTTTTTATACCACGCTCGACCCCCCTCCACCCTTTAATCAAATAATCATTTTATTCATATCTTTAATTGGATAAACTAAATGCATCTGATAACTTATCTGTTGTATTTGCCATCCCTTCCCCAAATCTAAAATTGGGGTCTTTGGTGCAATCTGTAGGAGCAACAAACACTGCGTTTGTTGCTCCTAATTGAAGGTAACGCTATGAAAACAATTCAGTAACACGGTCGTAAGGAAGAGTAACATTTATTAAATTAAATTGGTAAATTGAAATCAAAATGAAGTCAATTCATTGATAGTTTTACCTCTAGAAAACTAACCATACTATTAAAAATAAGTAAAACAAGTATAAAATTGCAATTGTAAATTAAAATAATTGATAATTTAGGTATTGTTATAGAATTATGGTACGTGACGTAGCATATCAAAAACGTCACATTTAGTAACGCTTGTGAATTGGATTAATAATGGTAACACTAGGCCTAGGCTCAAAAGAATCTGCAAAGACTCCAACCTTTTGAACCTTGTAGATGCGCCAGAAACGCTCACCTGTTTTTCAACTATTTTTTCCATAAACCTTCTTCTGTTATTTGACAATGCAAATTTATTTTAGAACGTGAGTCTCCGAGAACTTCATTAATTTGCAAATTAATTACGTTAACAGAACTTATATTGTAGTTCATTTTAGCTCCTAAGCTTTGGTTGTTCAAACCGGTTTGTTTACTAAAACAATGGCCGTCGGTTAATCAGACGTAGAGCTAATTATACGACGGCATTATCGGCATTTGAGATTCGATGACGTCAAATATTACGTAGGGTACGGATGACAAACCGTTATTGAAGAAATAGAGCTAGTGGCATACTTATGAGTAATTATGTTGCATATGCTCTTACAAAGAAATATTTGTATACTTTTGATATTAATGGTAAAACACATTTTAGAGAATTTTCATATGTTATTTTATAATTAAATATGCATACCAAAATGTTAAAATTTTTTCTAATTGAAATCCTGAAGTTACTGGATTAATAAGGTTCAAAACATTGCTTCGACATATTATTTACTTTTTAACTAGGGGGCCCCCAAACGTTTATGAATAAAATCGGTGCTATTTAAAAGGGCCCCAAGTCGTTTTTCGCGGGGGGCGGGGGGGGGGCGGAGTTCCTAGTGACGCTACTGGGTCAACCTTTATATTCTTGAACCATATTTGAATCAGGGTCCTCTTAAGAGATAAGTTTCCATCTAGACCATTAAGATGAAACATGTAACTGGGCGGGCTTTAGGAACTTTTCACTGGCGCGAATGTGCACACCGTTTCACGGCTCAAACTATAACTCTTGTATAACTCCGCATGGGCTTGTAAAGAAAGGAAAATTGCTCTCCATAGACACATTTACTTATTAATAAATCATATTTCCCCACTAAATTATAATATTTCCCCAATAAACTATAACATTTTCCCATTAAATTATAATATTTCCCTAATAAATTACATTATTTCCCCAATAAAATATAATATTTCCTCAATTAATTATAAAATTTCCCCAATAAAATATAATATTTCTCCAATACATTATAATATTTTCCCAATGAACTATAATATTTCCCAATAAATTATAATTTTCCCCACTTAATTATATTTTACCACTAAATTATATTTTACCAATAAATTATAATAATTTCTCAATAAATTATAATAATTTCTCAATAAATTATAATAATTTCTCAATAAATTATAATAATTTCTCAATAAATTATAATAATTTCTCAATAAATTATAATAATTTCTCAATAAATTATAATAATTTCTCAATAAATTATAATAATTTCTCAATAAATTATAATAATTTCTCAATAAATTATAATAATTTTCCCCCCTATAAATTACAATATTTCCCCACTAAATTATAATATTTCCCCACTAAATTATAATATTTCCCCACTAAATTATAATATTTCCCCATTAAATTATAATATTTTCCCACTAAATTATATTTTTTCCCCACTAAATTATATTTCCTCCCACTAAATCATAATATTTCCCCCCACTAAATCATAATATTTCCATACTAAATTATAATATATTCCCACCAAATTATAATATTTCCCCACTAATTATAATATTTCCCCACTAAATAATAATATTTCCCCACTAAATTATCATATTTTCCCACTAATTTATAAAGTTTTAACACTTAATTATTTTATATATTTCAAAAACGATTTCTCGTAAGGTGAACATTATATACTTGATATTATATTTACAACCATTTAACCTAAACTATTTAAGAGTATTTTACAGTATGGATACTTCTCTTGTAAATATCTCATATACTTCTGGTATTACATAAAGCGATTGCTCTACTATAATTTCCCAGTTCTAAGGTTGCAATTGAGTATAGTATATGACCAAAATTACACGCCGGTTTTATATATTGTCCCATAGCCAGAAATCCAGGGACCATGCGGGGGGGGGGGTAGTCACTGCAATTTACCCCAAAATTATGAGCAATCAGCGATAATTTTACGAAATTCAGTAATCAGGTGTTCCAAATATTTACGAGTGACTAACCCTTCGGGACAATGGGACAAACCTCCCCCAAAAACCCCCAAGTATTCTGACGCCATAAATGACGTACGGGGGGGGGGGGGGGGGTTAGAAAAATCATCGGTAAAGGGCGGAGAGAGGGAATTTCAGGGAAAGCATCGGAACGAGTTGGCGAAATATAAAAGGAATCTTGAGGAAACACACATCGAAGCGGTTCGTCAACGGCGGTTTTGGCTCTCTTATTTCGAAAACAAGAAAATATTCAAAATGAAATATTTGGTAAGATTGCGGGGCGAAAATAATTCTGTTAAGATTTGAATTAGGGCTAATTATAAATTAATATATTTACAACGAAAGGTAGTAGAGTTAATTAGAAGTAAATAATTAATTCTGCTAGTAATGGGATAAAATTAAAGATCTCAATTAAAAACCTAATTATTATGCTACCTTAGCACAGTCAGGCAATCGCGGCCCTTTAATTAAATCAGGGGGCAGAATTTACATTAATTAATTATTTATCAAAGAAATGTTTTTGAAATTTTTAATTTTTGGGCAAATAATAAATATGTTTAAATTTTTGTAATGCCCAGTTTATATAAATATCGATATTTTTAAATTAAGATATTAATATTTTCGTCTAGTTTTGAGAAAAAATATGAAAATACACTTTTAGAGTTTGCCTAAATAAACATGGTTTTATTTAATGCACAGTTTAAACAGATATCTTTAAATTACGCAGTTTACGCTACGACTAAGAATTAAATATGATATTTAAATTTTTGCAGTGCGCCGTTTTGGTGAGCCTGATTTCAATCTACGGCGTAGCAGACGGATTTTTCGTAGCCGGCATCGACAACATGAACCCGTTGCAAATGGGCTTGGACCTGATCGGGATGGGCCGAGAAATAGCCAACAGACTGGGCATCAGATTCCAAAATCACCAAGTTCAATACGGACCCAAAATCGAGCCGTTCTTCAAAACGATGACGTACCAAGGATCACGCGCCAATGGCAACTGGCCCAACGAATTCAAACGAACCATCGGCGACTTCAACGTTCGACCCTCGTTCCTCTTCGGGAAGTCGGCGTCCGTTCCCAAGGTCTACTTCAGAAAGAATATCGTTGCCAGCACCGGTCAGACCAAGAACCTGGGGACCAATTACTACGACAAGTACTACAAGAAAGGATATGGTTCCCGAAAAGCTTTCAATTTCAACATGGGTCCCCTCAGATTCCGCGTCCAGAAATACTTTGGAATGCCGGCTGCGCGTTATTAACACGTTCTTTTGAATTTCGGTATTGTAGTTTTACGGTTGCCTTTCCGATATTAAAATCATTAATTCCATTTATTTTATTCAAAACATATCTTTCCATATTTTGTTTCAACTCTTAATACTTTTTGAATTTTCAATTTTTTACCAAAATTGCTTTGAATATATTTCAAAATGTTGATTGTACCGTTTCAATTCATGAATAAATATTTGATTTCTTTTAAATATTTGTCATAGTAATTAGAGTTAGTTTTTCCTTAGATTTCTAGTTTACCTTTCAAATATCAAGTGAATTAATTAAATTTATTTTCTTCAGAAGAAAGTTTTCAAAAAATAATTTTTCATATTGTATAGCAATTCTAATGATTTTTTTTAAATTAAATTTTGGTTAAAAATTGCTTATGATATATTTCACAATGTTGATACGAATTTAAAAATATTTTACATAGAAAACATTTTATTTATAAAATTATAAAATACAAAATCATTTAACTACTATTGACACTTTACATCTTTTTTGGCTGTTTAAGATATTATTTTATACCTTAATTTAATAATAATGTTTTCACCTTCAAAACATTATATTTCGTATTTTATAATATTCTTTTAATATTTAGAGTTTTAGGCCATTGGTCATATTTTCTGAATATTTAATTTTGGTCAAATATTGTTTTACTTTAAAATATTGATTGTACCGTTTCAATTCATTAATAAATATTTGATTTTTTAAAATGAAATTTCATCAAAATTTATTCATAAGAAAATTTTAAAATTAAAATGAATATAATTAATCTGTTAATATTAGAGTTCCCATAAGCCTTGTTATACATTTTTCACTTTTGGAAAATATAGAAAAGTATCCACTAGCGCCATCTGACTTTTTTCGAAAAATTTCTTCAAGTTATATTTTAAGCTAATTATTGCGATTAATTATTAGTACGATTTATTCATTAATTTTTTGACAATTTGGTTGAGTATATTTACTTCAGAAATAGAATTTGAAAATGTACAGTCAATATCATGATCAATAAACAGTAGAAAGTGAAGTTTTAATTCAACATTTTTAAAAGATTTTGTTTCAAGAATGGTTTTTATTGGCGTCAGTGTTCATTAGATCAAAAAATACTACTTAAAGGTACACAATTGTAAAAAACCCGTTAATGCTGATATTACTTAATAATGAAAAACACAAAGAAATACAATGAAAGGTTATAATGGATTTGTATCCTAGATATCTATTATAATAAAAGCAAAAGTGACATAATTACCAAAAGTGTGACAATCCCTGTACTTTCGTATGCTAAAGGTTTAATGAATGCTCGACTCGAGATCGACCACATAAAAGACTATTTATTGTCGCCTTTCTGGATTTTTTTAGTCTATGGTATTATATCGTAGATAGATGGCGATAGCGTCTCCACAGAACGACGAAAAATAAAAAAATACACTAACTTTGGCCAGAGCTACTTAGTTCCTCCGTTCCTCACTACGAGGCGTTATTTATTGGTTTTAACTTCCTTCCCTCCCATAGGCATACTTTCCCCTCTCCCCTCCCAACTTGTATTTCGCTCGTAACATTCATTATGAAATAGGTCCGAATGACACACTTTTGGTAATTATGTCACTTTTGATAAAGGAACTAACACTCCGTAGCTTTGTTGGGTAGAATTTGTTTTTCAATAGGAAAAACCATGGGTGACGTCGTGTGACGTAGAACGTTTAGCGTCCTATACTCGACCCAAAATGCATTTATTTATTTATGAGTAAGTTGAGGTTTCTTGGGTAGTAGCTTAACTTAGCCGACGTCACCGGCGTTAGCTTCCATCGCGTCGGAAAACGTGAGTTAAAACTGACTCAGTTTAAGGCAACCATAAGATACCGAGCGGATTTGGGCATTTTCGTTAAAGAGCCGCTTAGCTCACTCACCGCTCGCACTCGCTAGCCTATTATCCACTCACGCTCACGCATTTTTAAGCGGTAAAATAAGCGCTCCTCTCATTTCGATCTATTTTGAGCGGTAAAATAAGCGCTCCTCTCATTTCGATCTATTTTGAGCGGTAAAATAAGCGCTCCTCTCTTTTCGTTCTTTTTTGAGCGGTAAAATAAGCCCTCCTCTCTTTTCACTCTTTTTTTGAGAGGTAAAATAAGCGCTCCTCTCATTTTGATCTATTTTGAGCGGTAAAATAAGCGCTCCTCTCTTTTCGTTCTTTTTTGAGCGGTAAAATAAGCCCTCCTCTCTTTTCACTCTTTTTTTTGAGAGGTAAAATTAGCGCTCCTCTCATTTCGATCTTTTTTGAGTGGTAAAATCGGCGCTCCTCTCTTTTCGCTCTGTCTGAGCGGTAAAATAAGAAATCCTCTCTTTTCACTCTTTTTTGAGAGGTAAAATAAGCGCTCCTCTCATTTCGATCTTTTTGAGTGGTAAAATCGGCGCTCCTCTCTTTTCGCTCTTTTTGAGCGTTGAAATTAGTGATCCTCTCATTTTCGTTTCGCGCACTTTTAAAAAACATTTTGCCACTTAATTTCGCTCATAATAACCAAAGCGCTCACAATGAGAGAAGCGTTGCCCATCACTGGATTCCGGACTGATTTCGGTTTTTCCAAGGGAGCGAAGCTTACTGTTAGAGCAGGGCGGGATTAACCCCAAGTCCCCAATATCTGCCCTAAGCAATTTAAGAATTTTGGTGACTCCCCCCTCATTAGTTAGTAGACGCCGGACTCAGGAAAACAAAATTCTTAATTGGAATCTTGGATAATACTAATACAGATGCATTTATATTTTATTTATATTTTACTCCGTAACTTAATTTTTTAGCTTGTATGAGATACATTTTGTAGGATAAATTTTTGTATTTTTTAAATTAAATTTTATGGTAAAACCGCCACTGAAATAAGGCGAAGCGTCTACAGGTGACATCGGCAATTCGCCAAAACGACTAACTCAGTACCTCTATAAATATATTGGATACCGCAAAACTGGTGGCGATAACAAAATGGTAACACGAAATGTTTTGGCTATACTAAAGTATAATAGATGATGCCAGACTACCATTATTTGAAAATGTTTTCCGAGTTAAATGTATTTACTGAACTGTGAGTTTTAATAAATACAAATTTTACTAAAATACGTGACTTTAGTATATTTAGTTTAGTCAAAACACTTCATGTAGCCTTTTTGTTCCCGCCACCAGGCCTGCGGTATTCAATATATTTATGGAGGTAATCGTTTTGGCGAATCGCCGATGTCAGTAGACGCTTCAAAGGAGTATATTATTATAAATATTATATATTTATACTGATATAGTTATTTTTTCATTTAGTTTTAGTTCCATTGTATCATTATCACATTTTTTAGTTTTTCCTAATGGATAAAATTTCGATGGTGCCACTAATTTCTATATTTCTTGATGCCCTAAGCAATTGCTTTTTTTGCCTAATGGTTAATCCAGGGCTGTGTTAGAGCATGTGGGGGATTGGGTGCAACGCTAAAAATGGTCTCTGAATTATAGTTATTCTCCTCAAGTAGAAATAAATACAATCTTGATTCAACTTCAGTGTTTTTTATCGGGTGGATTTCTCGCTAAAATTAAAATACTTCGATAAACGCTAATTGGATTACATTGATAAGTGGTGAAATAAATACTTGGAATTTTTTAATAGCAGAAGGGCTCTTTAAAATCTATTAAATTTGTTTTTACATTGTGGCAATTATTTCTATTGGCATAAGTAACACAATTGGCATAAGTAACACAATTGGCATAAGTAACACAATCGGCATAAGTAAGACACTTCCTATTCTGTTTACCCTAGTTTCTTTCAGTGGCGTAACCAGGATTTTATTTCGGGGGGCCACGCCATCGAATTTGTACGTACGACCATACGTTTCAGGGGGGGGGTGACATGTGCCCCCTGTGCCCCCCCCTGGCTACGCCACTGGTTTCTTTATTGATAGTTGGTTTTCTAGATGACTTGGGCCTAAGATGGTGCCTTGGCTATTAGCCTAGCTGATTTATATGGTTATTATTTCGCCGCTGACCATGGAAAGTATTGCAGAGCTGTTACTACTCTTTGAAAGTGTCAATTTGAAAAATATAAAAATTAAATTTACTTTAGCAAAATAATGATAAATTATTCTAATAAATTTGTTATTGATTATAAGTTATCAATATCCCACTAACCTAGCAGTAATTGTGCCACCGAAGAGGGTAGGTTGAGTTTATGTAACAACTCCGTGATACACTATCTTTTATGGAAATTATATAGTATCATACTTATGCTTATTATGATATTTATGCTGTAACCAATAATTTTCTATATTGCATTAAAATAGTTTTTTAGTAATATTAAGATGAGTAATTGTAAGGCATTCACTTCGTTGAAAGCTATTTTTGAATTAAAGACCTAAACGTGTTTTTGAGTGGTATACTTATGTTTATAATTTTACTTACGATATTAAATATAATTTAGTTTAAGTCTAATTTCACTGTAATTAAGTTAAACGTTTTGAGGCTGATTTCAATGTAATTTAGAAAACCATTTTGAATCTGATTTAACTCAATTGAATAAAAAGTTTGAAGTGGATTTATCTAAATTTAGTGAAAAAGTTTGAAGATGATTTAGCATAATTTACTATAACATTTAAACATGTTAAATTGTATTTAAGTTAATTATTTTGAAGTCTCAAATCTGTAACCGATTTGGTTACCTCGTGTCTTATGTTATAGATTTCTGTTCAAAGCTGATAAACCACCATTACTTAAATCCTAAAATATGAAAAGTTGAGTTAACTTTGACTAATGCAAAAGCAACTTTGCTGGTTTTTCAAAATGGTTTATACGGAGATTAAATAGCACTAAGACACTCAGATTTTAATAAGGTACTAAATATATTTCATTTGTATAATTTATCCGCTGATAAAGAAAGCATCAAAATGTAAAGTATCGATAAAATGCAATTTATTAACGTCACGTTTGCTTTGAGAGTCGAGCATTTTGCCCAATCTCGTTTTTAGACCGGGGAGAAGTGAAACCCCCCCCCCCTGGTGTGTCTTTATCCGTAGTCATCTTTCTCCACAGATAGAAATCGGGGAAATAACCCCGAAAACGAGCTCCACCCGGGGCTACAGCGACCAATGGGGAATGTCCCGGAGAAGGGACGTCACGAGGTGCAAGAGCCCCTTGGCTTCCAGCGCGCGGAGGGATTTCGGTATAAAAAGGGGTCCCTTTCCGTTTGGAAATCACAATCAGCCCTGAATCTTCTCCCGTTCTCATCTCATCCGCCTTTCAACCAGCAACCATGAACTCTTTGGTAAGAACTCTTTGAATCGTTTTTAGCCAGCTTAGAAAGTTAGGTTTCTTCAGAAATAGACTTGGATGTTCAGGAACTTTTTCGAAGTGAAAGTTCTACAAACTCCAACGATAATCTGTCCATTTTACGCTTGCTTTTGCGATAGTTAACCTTTTTTGGATTTTAGACTTAGAACATTCAAAATAGAATCGCTGAAGTTTGTTAAATTTTAACTTTCTCCATTTTAACCTTTTCTTTTCAATGTATTTTACAGTTCGCCATTATTTTGTTGGCCGCTGTCGCCATGAGCAGCGCTCAATTCTCCCTTGGTCTCGGCAAAGGACTCGGCATCGGCAAGACCATCGGATTCAACAAAGGATTCGGAGGACCCGCTTACGGATACGGATACCCCGGAGTTGGTCTTGGATCTGGTCTTGGATACGGATACCCCGGAGCTGGTCTTGGTCTTGGATCTGGTCTTGGTCTCGGCCACGGCAAAGGAATTAGCATCGGCAAGAACATCGGATTCAACAAAGGATTCGGAGGACCCGCTTACGGATACGGATACCCCGGTGTCGGTCTTGGATCTGGTCTTGGTCTTGGTCTTGGATCTGGTCTTGGTCTTGGATCCGGTCTCGGCCTCGGCAAAGGAATCAGCAAGGGCATCGAGATCCCCATGCCTCAGGTCTCCCTCAACAAGGGCATCGGCTTGGGCGCCGGCGGACTCTCCTTGGACAAGGGTCTCGGTTTGGACTTCGGCGGCGGCAAGGGACTCGGACTCAACCTAGGCAAGACCGTCGGACCCGGCGGAGTCAACCTGCGTCTCGGCAAGGACCTCGGATTGGGTTTCGCCAACATCCGCACCAGCAAGAACATCGACATCCCTCTGGCCATCGGAAAGTCCCTCGGACTCGACAAAGGAATCACCCTCGGTTAAACAATCTTAACCTCATTTTCATCAGTCGTAAGCGATTCATTTTCACGTTTTCCCCTACCCCCTTCTAAATTACAGACTAAATAATTAAACTCTGAGACGCTTTCTAAATGTATAGTTCCGACCCTAATAATTTTTTACATCACTGTAAATTAATTACAAAACTTATTTAAATTTGTTCGCTCTCGTTCAATAAAAACAGTTCACTTTTATGCAAATTCAAGTCTTATTTTTGAAACCTATATTCTTCATGTCCGATTTGTGTGATAGTAAAAAAAACTACATTGTCCGTCTAGGTCTTTTGTGTTTAAAATTTCGAAATGGTCTTAATACAAAGATAAGTTTCCTAAATTTTGATTCCTTTCGTTGCCTACAAGTACGATCCCAAGTTAGCTGGGTTCGTTATTCCTATATACATTTTTCTAAATGCTAAAATTGGGGAATGGCGACCGTTGACGCAAAAAATCTCAGTTAGGCCGAACGTGAGTCTTTCCCGTGAACCTATAAAACCTCGCGAATTGCTTCATGGGTTTAAATGAATTTACCCCGTCAATAATTTCTGCTAGTCGATACTACGCTTCAAAAACTTGAGGTTAAAGGTAATAGTAGGTAGCTGTTGGCTCGCGTGGCATGAACCACTCCTCCTACGCATTGTAACCCCGCCACCTGAATTAATGGCTTTAAAAGTCACTTGATGACTTGGGCCTAAGGTGGTGCTGATTATGGCCTAAGGTGCAGTGTTGCCATAATTGGTACAATTTTACTTTTTTTCGGTACAACTTCGTGCAGTGTTGCCATAATTGGTGCAATTTTACATAGGTACTTTTGGGTTTTTAGAGGATTTTGGTACGTTTTTAAGATTTAGATTTGGTAATTTTGCTATTGGTGGTTCTTCCAAAACTGAAATTTGGTTGTACCACATTTCAATAGACCTTTCTGAGCAAAATAAAGTTAAGCGCCATCTATTAAAACTTGTTGGTATTAAAAATATACAGATGTAGGTGGCACCCTGTTTTTTATAGCAAAAGTATGAAAATTCCGATTCCGTATTCTTTGAAGGTACATCCAGATAATATCTAGCGGCAACACTGCTAAGGTGGTGCATGGGTGTTAGCCTAGCTGATTATTATTATATTAATTTACTGCTTTAACATTTTGGCGGGAAAACTAAAGTGGGCCATTTTCGGTGTATTTAAAACAAAATCATATGAATCTGACAACCCTGTTTCTGTACATCGTAAATGGTGGACGTTTGCTCAATCTGTCTTAATAACCGTCAACAAAACTGTCGGTAGGCGGCGATACTTGTTACCAAAATTTAAACTACACGAAGCCGTTGCGCCTAAGATCTAGCGTCTGCTACAGACACATTAAAAATTCACAAGAACGTTTTTTCTTTAATAAAATTACCAAAATATAATCAAATGATGCAAAAACTATATTAATATGCAAGTATCAGTATTTATAAAGTTAAATATACGAATAACGATGAGGAAAAACTAATAGCGTCTGTTTTAGCCGCTACCTATCTAGGTCTCAATGGCGAACCAAAGGGGGCGTAGCGATAGTTTTCGATCGCTTGTTGAAATAATGGAAACTTTTCACCAGTACGGTATGCAAAAAGTGTTAACTTTTAACCAGGTAGCTTTTTTAACATATTAAAGCTTAGCAAAAACACGGCGTTCTGTTTAGAGGTAAAAAGTTTCCATTATTTCAAAAAGCACTATACAAACAGTTATTAAGTTGGTGAAATTTGGTCGATTTTATCATTTTTGAAAAACAAAACCAAATTTAAATGAAGTTTGAGAAATTTTTAACTATTACAGCACTTTTTACCCATTTCATTTTCTCATTTTATAACTTTTTGATTAAATTTTACCCATTTTGATGAAATTCAACAAAGTTCGTTATGATTTGATCAAATATATTAAAATAAAAAATATTTTTACTCAATATTAGGTAATTATTCTAATTTAATAAATTTTTATCAATTTTGATAAAATTTGATCATGTTTAACCTATTTTATAAATGTTTTAAATTAAATTTGTCTTAAATAAAATTAGATATTTGTCCGAAAATTATATCATTTTCTTAATTTTTACCTTTTTGATCAATTTTAATCAAAATAATAAAAAATTTAAAATTTTATAATTTTTTATAAATAATTTTAATTACCAAACATTTAAAATATTTAGCCAATTATACAGCCATTTTTATTCATTTTCTCTTATATTTATTCATTTAACTCATTCTGAATTACTTTAACTAATTTTTATCACATTGATCAAAATATCAAAATAGGTCAAGATTTGATCAAATAAATTAAATTTATCCATTTTTACCCAATTTTCAATAAAAAATCAAGCTTAATCTGTTTTTATAAAATTATATAAATTTTGATAAAAATTTTATTTTTTTGATCAATTTGGAAAAATATTGCTGTTTTACGTAAGATGGTAAATATTTTTAAATGATTTCCATTTTTACTCAATTTGGTAATTTTTTACTCATTTTGATCAAATTGACCAAAAATGTATTTAAACTCGATGAAATTTCAATTTTTGTTATATTTCTTAAAAAGTTTCACGGGGGGGGGGGGGGGACCCTTAAAATCCTTCAGATTCCCAAACGATGTTGTCAAAAACGTTTTCGGTTGCCATGGCAAAACGTAAGCCCATCGCAACTTTTCCATTGCAGGTTTTTCAAGTTACATAGAGGTGTACATTATACCCGAGTTTGAACAAAATCGGTGATTATCACCTCGGGTCGTCTCCTTATGAGTGGAATTTTCTCCTAAAAAATTTCCAATCCGCTGAGTATCTCATTGGCTCCCTAAAACTGACGTCTTCCGGTGACGTGTTTCTGCCACCGTCTTTCGCGCCAGGGGATTATTGGATCCTATTAAATTGATTGTGTTAAACGCACTCTCGCAAGCTCAAAAATCAAAATTGGTGTTAGCGTCGAGTTCGGGACTACTTATTTTCTTTCAATTTCAGTTCAGTTCAGTTCAGTTCAGTTCACTTTTCCACTCCGAATTTGGTCCCTTTTAAATCAGGGAGGCTCACTTAAACTTTCGGATAAGGGGCGCAGTGGGGGGACATGGTGTGTGTCACCACGTTGGTCTTTTTGTAGGTTTGCGGAGCGACCACCACCTGTCCAAGAGGTGTTTGGTGGCCTCCGTCGTCTCTGTTTTTTGTTTGTCTTCAGTTAGTCCAAGCCATCGGAGATAATACGGGGATGATGGGGCTACTACCATAGGCATTTGCTCGGACTCGCGTATTAAAAGTCGCTCCGGGGTTAACGCCGGGCACTCTTCCAAGATGTGAGCCACGGTTTCTGACGGGGCAGCGCAGAGTTTGCATGTTGGTGCGTTCCCAAGGATCTCGAACTCCCTGGCTGCCGTTGGGAGGGCACCGGTGCGTGCCTGGAACAGTAGGCAGCTTCCTCGGCTGTTGTCATATATGGCTTCTTTGGCTGGCTTTTGCTTTAAGGCGTAGTCCCGAAGGCTGTTCTTGCTACTGACCTCTTTTTTCCAGCGCGATTCGTTTGTGGCTGCGACGTCCCGCCATACCTGTTGTCACCACAGTTTTGTGGTGGGGCAGGTTCCCAGGTTCGCCCGGACCGCGAACTTCCTGTAGAGGCGATTTGTGCGGCGGCTCCATTGCGTTCGGTGGGCGGGCCTATCGATATTCATCTTCGCTCGGGCTTCCCGTGCCTCGAAAGTGGACCAGCCAATCTCCCCTTCTATGGCCGCGTTAGCCGTGATGGCGTTGCCTCCCAGGGACACCTTGCCAACTTCCCTTTGCCTTCGCTCGAGGATCTTCCAAGTTGTGGCATTTAGACACAAACTTTCCGTGGCAAACGTCAGGGCGGGGACGGCGACGGACTTCCACAGGGCGCGGCCCACCTCGTATCTGTCGTAAGACGCACGACTCGTCGAGGAGATTGAACCTTTCAACCTATTCGCCTTCGTAATACGGGCCGCATTCGTAGCGTCGAGGTAGTCCTCGCGGGTGGATACTATTACCCCCAGGTATTTCGTCTCGTCTACCTCCGGGAGCGCCTGGCCATCTAGGTAGAACACCGTTGCCGGGAGATCTTCCGGTAGAAGGGCTTTTGGTGTAAAGTTCATTATTACCGACTTAGCGGGGCAGAATCGCATTGCTTTTCCTTTGGCGAACGTCTCAGCCGTATCGAGTAGCACCTGGAGATCTTTCGCTGAGTCGGCGATGAGGTCGATATCGTCGGCAAAGAAAGATCCCGGTATTGTCCTGTCTGACCTATCTGCCGATGGCCATCGCAGGTGGAAACCCACCCCAGTACTACGTAGACGGTCTTCCAGCTCTTCCAGGACCAGTGCAAACAGAAGGGGCGATAGGGGGCATCCTTGTTTGACCCCAACCCTAACTGAGATCGCTTTGGTGGTGACATCCTCCCATTGTAGAAATACAGTCGCCTCGTTGTAAATGGCCTGGAAGTGGTCTATGACCGTCTCCGGAATGCTCACTCGTCGCATTGCGTCCCAGAGCACCGGGTACTGGATACTATCATAAGCGGCTTTGAGGTCGAGGAACGCAACATACATCTCTCGGTTTTCCAACTTCGCGGTCTCTATGAGGTTGGTTAGGACGAACACATTATCCGCAAGTGATCGACGAGGGCGAAACCCATTCTGCATGTCTCCCATCACTCCCCGGGACTCCAACCAGGGGACCAGGCGATTAAGCCAAAGTGTTCCATTAGATAGTAGTGGCGATGAGAGTAGCGGAGGTTTCTCTAACTACGCTGTACAGCCACACATACATTTACTCTAAGGTTCGACTTTAGCAATAAAGATTGAAGTGAGATTGGAATAGCTCGTAGCACGCGTCGCGTTAGACTCCATCGCCATCTCTTTTTCATCAAAGAACTAAAAGCTACCTATGTGAGAAAATTCAGCTGGCGAGAGTGCGTTTATGCCGTTTCGACTGCTGTAGGGACCAGCGTAGCACAGAGAAATTGCATAATAATAATAAAATAATTATAAAAAAATAAAACCGGTGGGACTTTATAATAATAATAATAATAATCAGCTAGACTAATACCCAAGGCACCACCTTAGGCCCAAGTCATCTAACGACTTATTACGCCTTATCAGCCGTATCAGCTATCCGAAAGCAGACGACATACTAGCTACATATAAACAAGAATACCAAATCGGTGCTGAGTGAGTGTCAGTGTCGAAAAATGGAAAAGTAAGAAATTTTCGTTAGAAGAACATGATGTGTCATACCATAGGTGTATAATATTCTTTCATAAGTGTGACACTTCCTATTCTTCACGTGCAAAAGTTTTACTGAGAGCTATTCACAAACCAGACTGCATTACGGTGTTCATCACCGTTTTGCGTCCGCTTGCTAACGCGCCACACGTATCCAGCTTTGACAGCGCCTTGCTAGCGGTAGATTTGCTTCTTTTGATGACGTAACTCGGTTACTAACTCTCACTCTCAGTAAAATACCCACCAAAGTGACAAACTTATGTAATAATATTATATACTTATGGTCATACTTTTTATTATTATATTGCTTATGTTTTTATTATCTTACACACTTGAGGAAAAATCATTATAGACGTAAGGTACTAAGCATGCAAGAAATGAACTTTCTTAAACGAGGAATAAGTATTTTATTGATAAAAACATAAAACAATTTGTACATTTTTGATGACATGGTAAAATGAGGAAAATGAAATGATGAGGTGTCAGGGAGCGTTTATAAAAGGTGGACACCCTTTTCGATTCCGAGTCCTTTGTTGAGGGCAAAGGGGAAGGCGATGTACTTGTTGAAGCCGAGGTTGAGGAAACCCAAGTTGAGGTTCTTGCCGAAGCGCAGACCGACTCCGCCGGGTCCCAGAGTCTTGGCCAAGTTGAGCCCGACGTTGAAACCTTGTCCAAAGTCCAAACCGATGTGTTTGTCCAAAGAGAGTCCATTGGCGCCTAGTCCGAGGCCCTTATTGAAGTACACTTGGGGAATGGGGATGGTCTTGCCGAGTGCCATGTCGCCGAAGAAGATGGCCTCGCCACATGCCAAGGCGGACAAAAGGACAACAGCTAGACACTAGAAATTAAACAAAGCCCAAATTTACAATTTAAAATACCGTCCTTTAATAATAATAAACAGCTAGGCTAATACCCAAGGCACCACCTTAGACCCAAGTCATCAAGCGACTTTTAATGCCTTTAATTAAGGAGGTCCGTTTACAATGCGTAGGAGGGTGGTGGAACGCTAGCCAATAGTCCCCTATACGCTTACTATTAACGTTAACCTCATCAAGTTCTTACGGAAAGGGACACCGAAGAAACCAGGGTAAAACCTTAATCAGTGGGGAAATAGGTTGCAAATTCAAGGCAGGAGTTTTAACCTAGTGCCACAAGCTCCTCTAGCTGCGAGGTGAAAGTACCAACCACTTCACCACCCAACTTGTTCATAGCAGCTATTTTTAAGATTTTAATATAATTTAAAAATTGGAAGGTCAAGATGACCCTTTTCAAGGTCGAGACCATCATTTACTAAAGATCGCCCATTTATCAAATTGAATGCTTCCTTACCAGAGATTTCATTGCGGTAGTAATGACTGAGTTAATCCACACGGTAACACTTTGAAGAAGAACTGTTTTGGAAGATGAGAACTATTAGAAGTCGAAATTGGTTTGCGACCCTTCCTCGGGCTAGGGGCCCTATTTATACGGATCCGAGAGTGAGGGGCCGGAGCCTCCCCCTTTTCTGGGTTTTCTCCGGAATTGGGCAAACGGAGAAGTACCTGAGAGGAGAAGACACAGGTTTTCCACGGTTTCTCTCGAAACTTTCCGAGATGACCAAGAGCGACGGGTTTTGCCTCTCTGGGAACTTGGAGAGGGGTAAAGTCGATACCCGCTTCACCCGGACAACACCGGGGTTACTATGGTTTCCTTAGAGTCCCAACATAGTAACTCCGTTTAACCCTTTTTCTGAAGTTATCTCCTTAGCCATCAAATCCTCCAATTAATCATATCGATAATACATTATCATTAAGAGCGTAACAAATAGTATTCTTTATTACAGAATTAATCATTTTAAGGTAAATATTTAAATTTATAATTTTCGTAACAAAACTAGACAAGTATCCCTTTATGCGACTGATTTTTCAAATTACATTTCGGAAAAAATGTCTAGCGAAATTCCTAAAACATTTTATGGTTTATAAATAAGTTACTATATCTAAGCAACGTAATTTATTCATTTTATTTTTTAGTTGCATTAATAAATTATGCAAATATTTAGTTGGGATGCGATGTATGTTTATGACATGAGGCGAAAAAATTCAGGTACATTAATAATGCCATATGTAACATAATCACTCATAAGTATGCCATAAAAGCATTTTCGATAATGAAACCTTGTTCACGGGATATGACGTAAATTACGTCACTTACAACTCCGTGACGAAATACGCGTCATCAACTTTACTGATGGGAAACGGAAGTTAGTGAAAATTCCTCGCGCGTTTCTGGCTTTCCCATGCCAAGTTTAGCTCGTGCCTCGCGATCACGTGATTTCATTTCCACGGTAACCTTTTCAATAGCGCAAGGATTATAAGCTTTTTTGCATTTTTGGGTCCGCTCAATGTATGTTCCGCGTGAAACAAGGTCTCATTGAATTTTTTTCAATGGAAATATTATACAGAGGCATACTTATGAGTAATTATGTTACATATGATAATGCCCATAGCCTGCTGATTCACATGTTTCATTAATTAAAATATGTACTTCTTGTATATTTAAAAAAGACTTTAAACTTAAAAATAATGAATCACTGGAAATAAATGAAAATTTCTTCGTTTAAGTATAGCAATGGACTTTTGAGTCTTGAAATTTGAAAACGCCATTAAACTTAAAAAACTTTTGTAACCTTTTTGAAAAAGTCTGCCTTCCTTTTAGCTGAAATTTCAAATAAATATCTATGCTAATTTAAAGTGATTCTTGTAGTTTGTAGACCTCTCGAAAACGAGCGTGGAAAACTTGTAATAGTGAAAAATAAGCTTGGAAAGCGAAAATATACTCGATGTCAATGTTACCTACGACCACTACGAAAGGCGGAGCTTTTTCGGCCCCCGCCGGAAATTTAATCCGCTAACTAAAATGATCTATGTGAAATATTATGAGATTAGAGTTGGGTTAAATTTATTATCTGCCACTAATGTGAAGTATGAGCTTGAAAGGGCTTGTAATGTTTTTTTTCTTACTAATATTTCCCCATTTAAAAATTGAATTATAGTAACGCCGTGACGTAATTACCTCAACCACCGTCATTCGTCATAACATCCGCTTCTACCTTACAAAGATCATGGCAGCCCTGTTTTAAAAGATTTGACAACTAAGGACTAACGGTTGGGCAGCAAATTGCAAATTTATCTTTGTAAATTAATAAGATGATTTTTGTAAAGTCCGTAAGTTGTGATATGAGGTTATTTTTTATCTGTGGGTGCTGCTATTTGAAAATTGGGAATTTAAAAAACGGAAGAGGACTAAGGCCATCTATTGAGCAGATGATGAAGTAACTCGGATGTGTATTATCAATTGGTAAATTCCGATCGCTGAGGGCTCGGCGTTCGTATGGGAAATTTTCCGTTCATTTCTTTCATATCCATATCCGAAATTATCATCTTTGACATTAAATTTGTTCGTATGGTAGCACTGCTCGCTTGCTTTTTTGATTTAATATCATGTTTTAATTCCATAAAGTTTCAAGTATTTTGAATATTTCCTTAAACACTTGTTGTAATTTAATAACGAATTGTAATTGATAATTTTTAGTAATACATTTCACGTTGTTATATAAAAATGTTATTGTAAATATGTAAATAAACTGAATTCAATTATTCAAAAAAGTTTCACCTTTTAAACGGGTGACTTGGAAGTTAATTAAGATAAAATACGATTTTGGAGTCTTTTGGACTAATTTTTTATTTCTTTGATTAAGATTGTTTTGATTTCTTTCTTTAAATCGTAATTTGTTGCTGAATATGACAGAAAGACCTTCACGTCATGATATTATGTGAACAATATCATATTTTCCCAATAATTTCGGAAAGTCACTAGACGTTGTATTTAGCTCTGCACAATTGTTTCTTCATAAAGCTATTTTGAAGAATCAGCGGGAGCCTGCGAAGGCACATTTATCAAGCAAATAAACATTATTATGGAGAGATCGAAACTTCAATCTTAAGAGATATGTGATGTACTTTTGTTTGTACCTATTTTGGTGGGGATTTTTTAACTGAGCAGTCACCATCTACGAAAATTTAAAATTTCTTTAATTTGCATTGCCGTAACATAAGAAAGTTTTTACATTTAAATTTAATTTAAAATATTGTGGCCATTAGAAAAATAACGCATTAATAAAATATTATCAGTATGTTGCTATTAAACTTAAAATATTTAAATGATAAACTTCAAGGGGGTGAATCTCTCAAGAATTGGCTAATTTAAAACATATTTATTTCAATGGGCTATTTATAAATATGCCAAAATTAATTATTATTTGAAACTAGTCCCATTTCATTTTTAAATGAATAAGAATCAGTCTTAAATAGCACTTACTTTCCTTTTTTTAAATATTCATTTTCAACTGAAATTTTAATTAATCTAATTTTTGCTAAAAGCCAAAATCAACAAATGGTAATTTTGGCGTTAGATTAGTAAATTCGCCCCATTCAAAATTGTTATGGAATACTACAAGTACAGCCAGCTGCAATAGTTTTGACAAGCGCTTTTTTTTATCGCAATTGTCCAGGACGGTACTTTTGCTCAAGACTAATTTTAAGAACGTGCTGCCTTATTCAGTGCGAAATATTTGAAACCGACAGATGGCGGTAAAGTTATCGAAACTGGCAAATTAAACCCCTCGAATTAAACAACAAAACATTTATAAATATTTGTATGAAAATTCCTTCACTTATTTTTATCTAAAGTGCCGTGTGGTTTATCACAAATACTTTAATTAAATGATTAAATTAGTGCGTGGCAGAGATAATAGCAGTTTGTTGTTCTTGACTAAATAAATTATTCCAAAGTAAAGACAATATTTATAAGTCAAACTGGTTAATACTGCAACGCTCCTTCTAAGCAAATTATTTTAAAATTGGCGAATTTGCAGCGTATTAAAGAAATTGAAATCATCGTATTTGAAATAAGCAAATTTGAAATGACATTATTTCCCGGTTTGGGTTATCACAATTAATTCTAGATTAAATTATTAAAATAAAACGTAAAACAAGCGAAACTGAGAGGATTCTAATAGTAGTGCGGGGTTTCAACA
Organism: Leiobunum rupestre; assembly: GCF_980474605.1. Taxonomy (NCBI): domain Eukaryota; kingdom Metazoa; phylum Arthropoda; class Arachnida; order Opiliones; family Sclerosomatidae; genus Leiobunum; species Leiobunum rupestre. The sequence continues at coordinate 60,079,234 of NC_143386.1, forward strand.
GTCACTGAAATATCGAACCCCAGCGGAATTTTCCCGAAAAACCTCGCAAGGTCGTTTTCCCACTTTGGGAGTCGTAGTTCACTCCACCTGGCCCCCGCAACGCCACGGAACCCGGCAGACCAATGGTCCTGTGAACGGGGGATTTGGACGTTGCTATAAATAGGCCCCCTCGTACAGTTGAAGGGTCACAAATGAATCTTGACCGTCCAAAGTAACTGCTCATCTCTTCTCCAAGTTCTCTTCATCGCTCTGGGATCTACCACTTGACCATTTCTTCGAAAATGAACTACTTGGTAAGAATAATATATACTTTGATTTTCTACTCTTTCATGTGATTTTAAGCGTGCATTTGACTTTGTCTTTGCAGTGTCTCGCTTTGACCGTCTTGTCCGCGGTGGCGTGCTGCCACGGCTTCTTCATGGGTGAACTGATGGGTGGCTATCCGGCTGGACTGGGCTTCGGGCTGGGCAAGGAGTTGGGGCTGACCAAGTCCATCCCGATCCCTCAAGTGTACTTCAACAAGGGCGTCGGATTCGGAGGCGCCGGCCTCTCGCTGGACAAGGGCGTCGGCCTCGACTTCGGACACGGGCTCGGCGTCGGTCTCAACCTGGGCAAGACTCTGGGACCCGGAGGGATTGGCCTCCGCTTCGGCAAGAACCTCAACTTGGGGCCCTTGAACCTCGGCTTCAGCAAGAACATCGTATTGCCCTTGGCTTTCAACAAAGGAGTCCAACACGCAATTGCCTTCGCCTAAAGATCCTCTATCCCATCCTTACCACCATATGTCTCATTCTCTTTGTAAGATATTTCGTAATAAATGAACTAATTATAATAAACTTTATTTTTAATATTAATTTTTCTCTTCGTAAGTTTGTACTTTGTATAAATTATTTTCAATAATAAAAATTTAAAATATATTACGGATATTTGAAAAGTATTAGGGTAATTATTTCTGAAATCATCAGACTTCGCTGCATGATAGTAACAGATTTTAACCAAACTTTTGTGGGTTCATCTACCTCTACAATGAAGATTTCAGAAGTTTACAGGGAAAATTTAAACATTTTAAAAGTTATCTTTTTCTGAAATTATGTTATTGACATTTATTTTAATATCGCGTTTGCTAAAGGCTGGAAAACATAAAAAGGGTATCCGAAAGTACAACTGTACGCTGAAACAGAATTTGAAATTATTTAATTTTATCCGCTTTAAATTTTGATAAACGAGCCAAAACGTGGGGTGACACTTTTTTTTTCAGTGCATTATCTTATACACAGAAACGTTCTTGTAAAATATCGTTTTGGTCTAAGCATTATTTCTATATAGAAAAAATATTAAACTTTTCTCAGTTTTGACCAATTATTTATTGCAATATTTTTGAAGTATTATAGAAAAAAAAACACTAATGGTTATACTAAACAATTTCTATGCAATTTTTTCCATTTTGAAGAACAGTGCTTTGGCCTTTTTCAAACATCCGTTCGCAAAGTAGTAATGTCTTTCCCTTGGTGATGTGGGACTTTTAACTACACAAAGAATTTCAAATTCTGAAATCCAGTGTTGATCTTTTCTATTTGGAGCTCGTTATTAAGGGGGGGGGGGATGGTGAATAAACTAATAAGTGCCACAATTTTGGATCGTAAGTTATATTTCGGAGTCATTGGAGAAACAAATGAAGAATGGGGGAAGCACCCCCCCCTGGGAATATCGAAAATAGGCCCGCCAAATATCAACTGTGATACTAGCAAGCTACCTCCGCAAGAAATCAATTATAAAAATAATTTTGTAATCGCAAAATACGAATTATTGACAGCGATATAAATGTAATTATCAAAAGGGGCTCAATTGGCAAAAGATCCCAACTGGCACCTCTGACTAACGACTCTGTGGTCGTCAAATATCCCTAAATCCCCAAATCAAGAAGAGTTGACGAAGGGCTCAAAACATCTCTCTCCCCGTCCCAGAAAATTTGCCTCTTCCCTCGTGGAATATTTCTTCAGGGGGCAACGAAATAAAACCGAAAAACGTCGTACCTTCACTCCATTTTCTAATATGGGAGCGGCGGCAAACCCCGTTGCAATATTTCGCCCCCCCCCCTGAAGCAACCCCCCTCTTCATAGCTGGGGGCAACGAAATAAAACCGAAAAACGTTCTTCCTTCACTCCAAGGTTCCTAACTTCCTATAAGTATAAGTACCAACGCACTATGCCTTCACTCTATTTTCTAATATGGGGCATTAGCTTTATAAACTTTTTGGCGTTAGTTCAAAAGGTAGACTTTTTTTAGGAATCCTAAACTCTTCAGATCCTACGAGCTTTTTTAATCTAGATTTAATCTTTTAAATCTTCAATTCATTTTCTTTTCTACGCGTATTTATTAAACGTTTCTTTTCCCATAATTACTAATTTCATCTCAAAGTTTCTTAACTTTCACAACAATCTGATTCGCAAATCGCTTACAGGCCAACAATCATTTACAGCCAAGCAGCGTGAAGCTCGATTTTAGTTACTTTTATTTGTACTAGATGGCGCCAATTTGAACTTTATGGCGGGAATGGAATAAATACTTACTGAGGAAACTAGAACTCTCGATTTTAATACTTACTGATTTAATAAAAGAACAACTTCAAACACAATTTTAAGCGATGTTTCATGTAAAAACTATAGACGCATTCACATATTGCCTACAGGGAAATATGCAAAAAGGGGCGAAATCCACCCGAGGTACCTACCTATTTAATAATGTTAGGTGTAGATGACGACCCTATAAAGTATATGAAAAAAAAACGTTTTTTAAAAAGTTATTTATTAATTACTAAATTATATTACTTTAAATTCTTATTAAAAATATATTTTTTAATTTAAATTAACAATTAATTTTAACAGTAGTTAACACTCTCCGTCATAGATGGCATTATAATACAATTTTAAACTATCCAATCAGGGAAGAAAATTTTGTATTTTAAATCTCGACAAAACCGTTCTCCACTAAAAACTGAAAACTTTCAACCAATCGTTGAAAATCAAAATTATGACGTCATGTTGCTATCAGAGCGCCATCTATTAACAAATAACGCTATCACCACGTTAACTCGGATGCATTTTACCCCTTTAAATTTGTCTCTGCCCCTTAAAAATTGTAAATCGATCTATATAAACCAAAAGTTGTATTCGTGAAAAATTAACCGATAAGAAAGATACAAAAAATTCTCAGTTTTTGAATTATTTAATCCTGCGGATATTTAAAGAATCTACCCTTAATGCCATTGCCCCCTGAAGGGATCTTCGGCCCTCACCTTATATAAATCCGTCTGTACTAGAAAATTAAACCAAGAATGTATTCAGTATCTTAGAGGGAATATAAGCTGCAAAGGAATCTTTATAAAAGACCCCTTCAATTTTTCAAATTACCCTTACAGTGGCGCCAAGCATTTCTAAAGCCAAAGGCAAGAGCGGCCAGAGTTGCAAACGTTGGTGTTTAACACCAAATACCGGAGGTTATATTCCCTTTAAGAATACAGTACAATAGCATTAGCCGCTGGGACAATACAAGCATATTTCGCAGCGAAAATTCATCTACTTTTTAATCGAAAACTGAATGTGAAGAATATTACGAAAAATTTAAAGCAGACGAAATTTCGCTACAAAGTACGAGAGGGTGGTGGCTCATTACATTTTCAGTCCCATATTCTCGGTTAACGATTCGGCCACGAAATTTCCATTGAATCAATTGGAAGTGTCATACTAATTGTTATTACGTTACTGATAGGATTAAAGGTTTTCTGGACAGTCTCAGTTAAACGCGGGACTAAGTATAGTTTGTAAAGCCCGCATTTTTTCATTAAAAATTATTAAAACAAATCAAATTGGGTTAAATTCATTAAATTGGGTGAAATAAAGAAATTACGCTAAAATTGACCCAAATTGGGAAAAAATACATAAGAAAATTCGCTAAAATTGAATCAAATTGGGGGAAAATTAAAAAAAATACTAAAATTGGGTAAAATAAAGAGGTTTCACTAAAAATGACCCAAATTGGGTAAAATAAAGAATAGTCGCCAAATGACAGCGATTTTGACGATTTTGGGCTTTTATAGCAAATTTTGCATGCCTACAATTAAATACAGATGAAAGCGAACAAATTTGGGTATTTTAGTACTGAATATAAATATGTTTGTGTAAATATAACGTACTTAAAAAGGTAAAATAGAGAAAGCAAATGATTAGAAAAACCGAAAAACGTTTAATCCCTTGACTTCGGGTACGTCGTCTAGATTATCTTTGCTTCCGAGAAACCTCTCGTTGTTTTGGGCGAACGCTGCTGGGGAGGGCCCAGGCGCAGAGGTGGGCAAAAATAGTGAGCACTCGTTTTTGAAAATCCTGCAGTAATGAGCGAGCGCTTCAAATTCGAATTCCAGCTGCTCTTGTTCAGCGAGAGGGCTAAATTGAGCAGCCCCTGGGCGAGCGCCGAATAGTTCGCTCCGGCGTTGATGGCTGACGGCGCGCTGAGGGAGATTCCCCCCTCGACGGGTTAGTTCCCTCACTTTTAAGCGCTCACCGCGCGCTGAGCGAGATCTCCCGATCGTCGGAATAGCCCCCTCACTTTTAAGCGACGCGTTAGTACCCTCAGTAGAAAGCGCTGACGCAGCGTTGAGGGAAAATTACCGAGAGAAGGAATAGTTCGCTCAGATTTGAGCGCTAGCTACGCGTGGATTTTGATCACGGTGAGCGACGGTAAAGTTCGTTTACGCAAATCGCTCACAGCGCGGCGAGCAAAAATTTCAAAAATCAAACATTAAACTATTACTCGGCTATGGGTTTATTATTTACTTTTTTTATTAATAAAATGAAGGGTACTCTAAACGTCGGGAGTTAATGATATCTCCGATTGAATAAAATTCAAAGGTTCTTCCGAATTTATCCAACGATAAACTAGACTGCAAATATTCCGTTTAGTGTTAAAAGAGCTTTATTAAATATTAAAAGCCACAAATTATAACAATAGGCGCTGGTATACATTCTTTTGGTCTTGACAAACTTGGCAGGTGAAATGGGCTACGCGGTACGCGTTTCTTCATTTTTAGGGGATTGTGGCTCGCGCTACTTTAAAGGAAAATATTAGCGCGCTCTCAACTTAAATTAATGATCGGTACCATAAAAACAAGTGGACATTTACTAACCCCTAATCCAACTCATTTGTAAATCTCCAGAATTTAATAGACAGTTTTAGCAACTACCTACAGGGGCGGTGCCAGAAGATTCTTAGGTGTAGGCTAATAATGTTTATCATTTGTGGGCCCCCTGTTCCTCAATATTGGACTTATAATTCAATTTTGCAAATTCAGGTAATTTATTTATTATTTGATATTAGTGCGGTTTTTAAAATTTTACAGTATTAACTATCATCACATATTTTATTTGAATTTAAAAATCGACTTGATGTGGCCCCGTCAGATCGATTTGTGGGCCCCTATTTGAACACAAAAGTAGGCTATAGCTCGGGTTGCCTACCCCTAACGCCGCTCCTGACTACCTACACCGGGACTTTATTCACAGTGAACGACGACAGAGTTCGTTTACGGTAAATCGCGAAGAGCAAACATTTTTAATAATAATAATTATTTAAAATTAAACTTCACATTTGACGGTATGAACAAGTTAATAATAAGATTATTTTTAATGTATATGTAAAATATAATACAATATCTTTGCATATAACCATCTTCGATTTGGTCCATTGTTTATGACATCGACAAAATAACCATATCATCAAATGATCAAGCTAATTGCGAAGATTCACGGTTTTTAAATAATAATTTTTTTCAGAAAAAAAAAGGGAGGGGTTGGAATTAATATAATGGCCAGCCTGTGCCAATATTAAAACTGTTTTAGTTCCAAATTGAGGTAACTCGATTTACGCGAATTTTCTTTTTTGCCGTTTTTCAAACTTCCTTTACACTAAAAATATAAATATTACAAATAGCGGCCAATGTATAGTTACAAAGTTATCGATTATTTTCCATTTTTAAAAAGCATTACGTTATAATTTTTTTTCCAATTTAAATAATATTTTTTAGATACCTGGTTTTGAAACTAATAGCGTTCTTTTCGTTTTATTTCACACCGAATTTTAGTAATAATAAAAATGTTTGAATAATTCTAATGTCTAGTTTGTGCGGGTAACAAAAATCAACAGTGAAGAAGCTGTCAAAGATCACCGTCAAGCTCAGCATGTGGGGAGTGGGGACCCGCTGGCTGCCGGGGAGTATGAACAAGGAGGGAGGGGGGTGGCATTACCAAGGTAACCTATTTAAAGTTACTATAGACAATAGGCTATAATCACTATGCTGTAAACATCTGTGTCGCGCGAAAGCGATCCAAATCTAACGACTGACGATTACGATAAAAATTACATCATTCTTCCGAACTTCAAAAGGGCGTTATTTTATTTATGGGGGGGGGGGGGGGGTTTCTATTTGAACTTGTAATAACTTACACACAAATATTTTCTTTACATTTTTCTGTTTTTATTGCTTACGATGTTACACTTAATATACAATATTGGAAGTATTTCAATATTTATTTAAATCTTCGCTCTTGCTTGATACCTACAAAGATTCTCAAAAAAAATTGTGTGGATCGTGTCATTTTCGCCTAATTTGGTTTGCACATGTTTCTTAACAATGAAACGAAACCAAAATTAGTTACAGACATACGCCAAACGAGGAGGCAATGAACACCGCTAATGCCCCACAATGGAACATTTTGAAAAAAAAAGGATCCACCGTGGAACTTCGTATGTCATTAGAAAGTGTTCATCTTGTAAAATACGGAAGCGAACTTAAAGCCTGAAACTGAATAAAAAAACTCAAGCCACAGTCGAAGTACTATAACTCCAAAACTATGGACTCGAAAAAATTAAATTATGAACAGCTAAAGCAAAAAACACGAAAAAATTAAACTAAGGAAGGACCGAAATACGAATCGAAAGACGCAGACTTGAGAAAAGTCGACAAGAAACTGTAACGAAATGAGAAAGGAACCTACTATTTATACTATTATTGTAGAAAGGATTACGAAGCGAGGTTTAAGTATAGGAAACTTCGAAATTGCCCTAGCATTGGCTAAGACCCAAGGGAGGGGCGACTCATTGGCGTCAGTTCGGAATTCTGGCGTTGACCCCCCGTCATATGACGTTAAGAAGTACACGCTATTGTTGAAATTGAAAACTGCGAGAATGAAGAAAATGGGTTCGATGCTAAATAGAAAAAACCCTCCATCGACTGTCCCCCTATTTTAATATTTTTGTCAGGTGCAGTAACGAGTAAGTGGCGCCCTTGCTGTCTGGAATGGGCAGTGTTCGAAAAAAAAAGCCCAAAGTAAGGAAAAAAGGTTTGCAGAGCCAAATAGGATTTTATGAATCGGGCCAAGCCGCCAATTCAATGCTTTTGAATTAACTAATATTATTATAATGTCTGAATATGTCGGCTATAGATTCCAAGGTTCAATAATATCTAATCGGCCCGATTAGTCGCAACTTAGTAAATAGTAACACAGAATAAATAAATATTGTAAATAAATGTAGTAAAAATAGCTAATAATACCATTAGTTAATAATATTGTTACATAAGTATGACACGTCTTATTCTTTATATGCAAAACGTTTACTGATAACTAGCCACAAGAGACACTCTATATAGAGGGCTTCTCGTGTATGACGTGCCCTTTATCAGCATCTCGCTAGGGGCGATTTTTTACCGTGATGACGTCACTCTGTAAATAGCTTTTAGTGAATTATTTCCATTAAATTATGGATTTATGATATTACGTAGTATTTTTATTTTTATTGATTAACGTTTTCATGTTAGTCTATCCGTAGTCCAGAAAAATATACTTTGGAGCTAACGTTCCGTATACGCGGCCCGAATATACATGGTTTTCTCCGTTTTCCTATATACTTATTTCGGTTTCAGAAGGGCTAGTTTTGATCTAGTCTATCTATGAAGCTATACGACTCATTTTTAGGGGGAGTTCAGTTTAGCGAAAAGTATATTTATATATGTATATTATAAGTCAAGCCTAAATTAGCGAGTGAATGCCTATTTCGGGGAAATATTTGGTTAGTCATGTCCCGCTGCGACTAAGAGACGTTTCCTATGAGTGGTCAACCTTTGCCTTTTCGTTAAGATGCCGAAAGAGACGCCTTCGTGTCTGGACTCCACCTGCGGGTCCCAAAATTGAAACGATTGGGATAGTTTGGAAAGGGGTTGAGGTTCCACCCCCCCCCCCCCCTCTTTTCAAGCTTCAAGTTGAAAGCCGATCGCTAAAACGTAAATACAGCAACTTAGTTTTACATATAGTTATTATTATTGTTACTAATTATTGATAATTTTTGTTTTTTTATTTCTTAGGACGATTTACAGAAAAATATTTTGATATTTTCTGTAACGAACAAGAACTCGCCCAAAGGCCAGACGAGCTGATGAATGCCAAGTTAAAGAACGGGGAAATGGAATTTGAACTCCAGTTGTATAAGGAGCAGTTGGACAATGCCAACAAAGCCCCCTAAGTGGCTGTAGCTGGTTGTTCTTGCGTAAAGGTCTCAAAAATTCAAAAACCAGAAGAAGCCAAATAATTGGCTAAAACCAAAACGGTCCTTTTCAGGACCACCTTCGTTTGGTCTAAAGACCATTAGACTGTGTGATTCTAAAATGCTGAACTATTGAAACTAAAATATATTCGCTGTTTTAATTGTTCCGTATTTTACAAGATGAACACTTTCTAATGACATACGAAGTTCCACGGTGGATCCTTTTTTTTTCAAAATGTTCCATTGTGGGGCATTAGCGGTGTTCATTGCCTCCTCGTTTGGCGTATGTCTGTAACTAATTTTGGTTTCGTTTCATTGTTAAGAAACATGTGCAAACCAAATTAGGCGAAAATGACACGATCCACACAATTTTTTTTGAGAATCTTTGTAGGTATCAAGCAAGAGCGAAGATTTAAATAAATATTGAAATACTTCCAATATTGTATATTAAGTGTAACATCGTAAGCAATAAAAACAGAAAAATGTAAAGAAAATATTTGTGTGTAAGTTATTACAAGTTCAAATAGAAACCCCCCCCCCCCGAAATAAAATAACGCCCTTTTGAAGTTCGGAAGAATGATGTAATTTTTATCGTAATCGTCAGTCGTTAGATTTGGATCGCTTTCGCGCGACACAGATGTTTACAGCATAGTGATTATAGCCTATTGTCTATAGTAACTTTAAATAGGTTACCTTGGTAATGCCACCCCCCTCCCTCCTTGTTCATACTCCCCGGCAGCCAGCGGGTCCCCACTCCCCACATGCTGAGCTTGACGGTGATCTTTGACAGCTTCTTCACTGTTGATTTTTGTTACCCGCACAAACTAGACATTAGAATTATTCAAACATTTTTATTATTACTAAAATTCGGTGTGAAATAAAAACGAAAAGAACGCTATTAGTTTCAAAACCAGGTATCTAAAAAATATTATTTAAATTGGAAAAAAAATTATAACGTAATGCTTTTTAAAAATGGAAAATAATCGATAACTTTGTAACTATACATTGGCCGCTATTTGTAATATTTATATTTTTAGTGTAAAGGAAGTTTGAAAAACGGCAAAAAAGAAAATTCGCGTAAATCGAGTTACCTCAATTTGGAACTAAAACAGTTTTAATATTGGCACAGGCTGGCCATTATATTAATTCCAACCCCTCCCTTTTTTTCTGAAAAAAATTATTATTTAAAAACCGTGAATCTTCGCAATTAGCTTGATCATTTGATGATATGGTTATTTTTGTCGATGTCATAAACAATGGACCAAATCGAAGATGGTTATATGCAAAGATATTGTATTATATTTTACATATACATTAATCTTATTATTAACTTGTTCATACCGTCAAATGTGAAGTTTATTTTTGAAATGTTTGCTCTTCGCGATTTACCGTAAACAAACTCTGTCGTCGTTCACTGTGAATAAAATCCCGGTGTAGGTAGTCAGGAGCGGCGTTAGGGGTAGGCAACCCGACCTATAGCCTACTTTTGTGTTCAAATAGGGGCCCACAAATCGATCTGACGGGGCCACATCAAGTCGATTTTTAAATTCAAATAAAATATGTGATGATAGTTAATACTGTAAAATTTTAAAAACCGCACTAATATCAAATAATAAATAAATTACCTGAATTTGCAAAATTGAATTATAAGTCCAATATTGAGGAACAGGGGGCCCACAAATGATAAACATTATTAGCCTACACCTAAGAATCTTCTGGCACCGCCCCTGTAGGTAGTTGCTAAAACTGTCTATTAAATTCTGGAGATTTACAAATGAGTTGGATTAGGGGTTAGTAAATGTCCACTTGTTTTTATGGTACCGATCATTAATTTAAGTTGAGAGCGCGCTAATATTTTCCTTTAAAGTAGCGCGAGCCACAATCCCCTAAAAATGAAGAAACGCGTACCGCGTAGCCCATTTCACCTGCCAAGTTTGTCAAGACCAAAAGAATGTATACCAGCGCCTATTGTTATAATTTGTGGCTTTTAATATTTAATAAAGCTCTTTTAACACTAAACGGAATATTTGCAGTCTAGTTTATCGTTGGATAAATTCGGAAGAACCTTTGAATTTTATTCAATCGGAGATATCATTAACTCCCGACGTTTAGAGTACCCTTCATTTTATTAATAAAAAAAGTAAATAATAAACCCATAGCCGAGTAATAGTTTAATGTTTGATTTTTGAAATTTTTGCTCGCCGCGCTGTGAGCGATTTGCGTAAACGAACTTTACCGTCGCTCACCGTGATCAAAATCCGCGCGTAGCTAGCGCTCAAATCTGAGCGAACTATTCCTTCTCTCGGTAATTTTCCCTCAACGCTGCGTCAGCGCTTTCTACTGAGGGTACTAACGCGTCGCTTAAAAGTGAGGGGGCTATTCCGACGATCGGGAGATCTCGCTCAGCGCGCGGTGAGCGCTTAAAAGTGAGGGAACTAACCCGTCGAGGGGGGAATCTCCCTCAGCGCGCCGTCAGCCATCAACGCCAGAGCGAACTATTCGGCGCTCGCCCAGAGGCTTCTCAATTAGAGATAGAGAAAATAAACTCGTTTGCCTTGAGTACTCGCTCACTTGAGCAAGCCGTGTTTAAAACTCTATATGCTCATTTTTCCGAACGCTCGCAACTTTTTGCCCACCTCTGCCCAGGCGACTCAAGATATCTTGGCGGGCTTTTTCCTCTAGCCAATCGGTTTAGAGGACTGTGGCGTCATCCGAGCGGAATTAGTTCATTTTATTTCCTTTGGGGCTGTTCACAAATTACGTAACGTGGTAGGGGGGAGGGAGGGTTTTGGCAAGCGTTACGAATTGTTACGTGGGGGGGAGGTATGGTTCACTAAAATGTTACGTAACCCTTTTTTTTTAATATCGTAGAATAAAATTTTCATCACTTTCAGAAACAGTCGCAATTATTAAAGCATTTTCATTGGTTTACATAAAAATACAGTTGTAATTTCAAATGTAAATTACAAACAACAAAATTTAGTACCTGATCTTATAGTACTTTATTACCAGCATATTAGTTGTTACGTACTATAATAATTTAAGGGGGGGGGGTTCGATATTTGTTACGTAATTTAAGAAGAGGGGTCTTTCCATTTGTTACTCTTTGTTACGAGGGGGAGGGGGGGAGTCCAAAAAGTGGTTTTTCTGCGTTACGTAATTTGTGAACAGCCCCTTTTAGTATTCTCTTCCAAACATGCCCAGTGGCGTAGCCAGAAATTCCTCAAGGGGGGGGGTCGAAGTATGTGAATGTTAACAGTGGGGTCGAGAAGGGGGTGGAAATTTAGTACAGTCAAAGGTAGACCCAAAGCGTGGGGGTTTGGACACGGAAACCCCCCCTTGTCTACGCCACTGAACATGCCTAACTGGTAAATATATATCTTGTATATAAATAAAGTGTTTGTTTTATAATGTACTTACAAATTGTTAGTCTCTCATACATGGGTTAACTATAAGCCGACAAATTTTGGCTTCACAAGTTTAAACCTAGGAGCAACAAACACAGCACCCCACACAAGGAGAACGCAACCCTTCAAAAGTCGTGGATTTCCTTGTGTACATTTTTTGTTGGCTAGACGCTTTAGCGCTTGCTGCCGTCGGACGGGGAAATTCGGAAATTGTCTTCCCCCCGCCTAATGAAATTCGTACACAACCCTTTGTTAGCGTGTTTAAAGGCTAGCCGCGTTCTCCTTGTGTTTGTTGCTTCTAGTTTAAATTGGTTACTGAATTAACATTTTTAAATATTTTTAGATTTCGAGAAATACTCTTTAAACTTCCAATATGTTATTATCCAAATTTATTTTAAACGCTGTTATCAGAAGTAACTGATCTTGTTTCAATTTATACATAAGAAAGGAAGGGGAAGCTTGTAATAGTGTTAAAATTATTTTATTTTATTCATTAGCGAATATTAGGTTAATTTTATAAACCACAATTGATAATAACGTCCTTGATAGGAGAAAATTTGGATTCGCAAAAATTAATAAAATAAGGAAACCATTTCTTTCAAATATCCGAAATAAAGTTTATTATTGACCAGATTATAATTAGTAAATTTATTACGAAATATCTTGCAAAGTGAATGAAAAATATGAAGCTAAGGATGAGGAACAGAATAGTTAAGCGAAGGTAGTTGCGTGTTGGACTCCGAAGCCTTTGTTGAAAGCCAAGGGCAGTCCGATGTGCTTGTTGAAGCCGAGGCTCAAGGGCCCCAAGTTGAGGTTCTTGCCGAAGCGGAGACCGATCCCTCCGGGCCCCAGAGTCTTGCCCAGGTTGAGACCGACGCCGAGCCCGTGTCCGAAGTCGAGGCCGACGCCCTTGTCCAGCGAGAGGCCGGCGCCTCCGAATCCGACGCCCTTGTTGAAGGTCACTTGAGGGATCGGGATGCTCTTGGTCAGCCCCAACTCCTTGCCCAGCCCGAAGCCCAGTCCAGCGGGATAGCCACCCATCAGTTCGCCCAGGAAGAAGCCGTGGCAGCACGCCAAGGTGGACAAGACGGTCAAAGCGAGACACTGCAAAGACAAAGTCAAATGCACGCTTACAATCACATGAAAGGGTAGAAAATCAAAGTATATATTATTCTTACCAAGTAGTTCATTTTCGAAGAAATGGTCAAGTTATAGATCCCAGAGCGATGAAGAGAACTTGGAGAAGAGATGAGCAGTTACTTTGAACGGTCAAGATTCGTTTGTGACCCTTCTGGAGCATCAGGAGCCCATTTTATACTACCGGCCACTTTCCCGGTGAAAGGGCTATTCTGGTTTTCTGTTGGGGAGAGCCCCAAAAGAGGGTAAACGATCTTTCAGGGTTTCTGGAAACTCCAGCCGGGGTTCACCCTTTCATTCGTAATTGAAACCAAGCCACTATTCGACAATTGTCTATTTTTCCCATTTCAAATACGATGCTCTAAATTTATTGAATGGCCGGAACATTAAATTTATTCGGTAAATCAAAAATTAGTATGACTTAACGAGTTAATCTTATTAAGTAAAAATATAATATAACTTCCGAACTCTTATGAAATTAAATTGATTTTAATGTTATCGGTCTTTTTTATAATATCATTTAATATATTTCTCATAATTACAATACTCACTGACTACTTTCCGCACAACGCCTATATTTTTCTATTTATAAATTACACTCAAGGGCTTTCAATAGTTTTGACAATTTTAGTTAAATATTTAAGTACCTGTAACGTCAATATAATTAAATGTTAAAAACCTCTAATATACGATGCTATTTATTGTACTTAGTGTATTTTAACATTATATTCCCTTGATACTTATGTACAAGTGTCGCTTAAATATTTTTTTCCAAATACCTGTAACTTATAAATACCTTATTACTAGAGTTAGAGACTCTGCGTTTGCGCAAAAATTAAATAAAATATTCAATTTTTATTTTGTTCCTATAGCTTTAACGAAAAATAGTATACAAAATCAAATTATATCAACCTTTTGCAAAATAAGCACGATAAACATCAACTCAATGAATTACTTAACAAATACTCTGAGCCCGCCGCGCAAGTATAATGGCAACATAAACGTTAAAATTATTCAATTTAATTTTAATTTAATCCTTATACATTTTTGGCTTAAGAAACTAAATAACCTGTACAATGACCGATGAAATTATAATACCATAATTAACATTAACATAATTTAAAATTAAGCCTTTTTCTTTATGGATTTACCTATTGTAATTTATAATTATGGGTCTTGGAATTTATATACACTTTATATCGTTGCTCTGAAAATTAATAAAAAATTCGGGCTGGTATCTTATTGTTTCCTAAAACGCGATTCTAGTGCCAGCCGGTGACGTGCCCCCCCCCAATCTAGAGTGGGGGCTCATCTCCTCATCGTCATTATCTCTAAATACAAATAAGTGCATTCTTGAAGTGCCTCAAATTAATTCGATGTAGAATCATATAGTTAATGTTAATTTTTACTTTGAACTATTGGGGGGAATAAATTAAATTAGTTAGGAACCCATTAACTTTTATCGTAAACTCAATTAAATTTTAAAACACGTTTTTCAACGACAAACACGTTAAGCACGGATAATATACGCGCAGGAAGAACGCCAAAAACAAGTTAATTTATCGAAACCAACGATTCCGTTTGCGAATCACATTCATGTGAACCTAATTAAACTAAGACGAAAGAAATTACAACCAAAAATAGTGGCAAGTCCCGGATAACAGTATTTCTCTTTGCAATTTATATTTCACAATAATCTATGACACGCTATTAAAGGGTTATATTTTCATCGTCCATACATTTTCACTGGTAAAATAACAACTGCGTGAAAGTTTCAGATAATTATCATAGATGGCGATGGCTCCGATAAAAAAGGCCTAAGACAATACGTACAAGCAGAAGTACAAATGGAGTAACAACTGTGGAGCTATATAACAAGGGCGGAAGAACGAATTTGATTTATTGCTTTTATGAAAATTAATTTAAGGAATTTTAGACTTTAGTTTTATAATTTATGTATATGCTTATACAAGAGGATCTATACATGTATTCACTGTGAATGTTTAAGGAAGTCTGATGATTCCAATTAATGGATTTGGCCAGTCAAAGATTTTGAAAATACCGTCGAAGTTCAAGCCCCGCCCATTTCTCTAACCGCATTATCAGTGTGATTCCAATGGATACTAAGACATTCCTAATGTATGCTACTATGATTTCCAGGTTTGGGTTAATGCCGCCAGTATTAATACCACTAAAATTCGATAGATGACTTGGACCTGAGGCTTTGCCTTGGATATTAGCGTAACTGATTATTATTATTAATAATCATAATGGTTTTAGGTAGAGCTCAGCGTTTCGATAAAAATTAACCATTTATTTTATTTTTATCCATAACCTACAATTATCCGAAAATATAAATAATTTTTTGCATGTTAAATCGTTGTTTATCCATGGATATTATCCATAAATAAACAGTTAACCAAAATATTTACGATTAATCGAAATTTTGTCAGTTAATTTATTTGTTACGCAGAGCTCTAGTTTGAGGCTATCCACGAAAATTTTGAATTAATAAACTATCAATATTTTCAAGTAAAATCGGTGAGTAAGCTAACTACTCTTACTTGGTAAATCATCTTAATTTTATACGCAATATTAACAAATTGACAGCTCATTGAATAAATTTAAAGCATCATATTGGAACCAAACGAGATAGAAATGTTTTTAAGACTAGTGCGCGGTTTCAACAATCAGTGAAAGGGCAAACCCCGGCTGCAGATTTCCAAAAACCCAGGTAAGTCGTTTTCCCATTTTGGAGTCCTAGCTCTCTCTACCAAGAAACCCGGCAGTCACGATGGTCCTGTGAACGGGGAAAGTGAACGTTGCTATAAAAGGACTCTTGATACTCTAGAAGGATCACAAACGAATCTTGACCGTTCAAAGTAACTGCTCATCTCTTCTCCAAGTTCTCTTCATCGCTCTGGGATCTGCCACTTGACCATTTCTTCGAAAATGAACTACTTGGTAAGAATAATACTTTGATTTTCTGCCCTTTCATGTGATTTTAAGCGTGCATTTGACTTTGTCTTTGCAGTGTCTCGCTTTGACCGTCTTGTCCGCGGTGGCGTGCTGCCACGGCTTCTTCCTGGGCGAACTGATGGGTGGCTATCCCGATGGACTGGGCTTCGGGCTGGGCAAGGAGTTGGGGCTGACCAAGAGCATCCCGATCCCTCAAGTGACCTTCAACAAGGGCGTCGGATTCGGAGGCGCCGGCCTCTCGCTGGACAAGGGCGTCGGCCTCGACTTCGGACACGGGCTCGGCGTCGGTCTCAACCTGGGCAAGACTCTGGGACCCGGAGGGATCGGTCTCCGCTTCGGCAAGAACCTCAACTTGGGGCCCTTGAGCCTCGGCTTCAACAAGCACATCGCACTGCCCTTGGCTTTCAACAAAGGCTTCGGTGTCCAACCCGCAAATGCCTTCGCTTAACTATTCTGTTCCTCATCCTTAAATTCATACTTTTCATTCACTTTGCAAGATATTTCGTAATAAATGTACAAATTATAATAAACTTTATTTTAAATATTAATTTTTCACTTCGTAAGGTTTTACTTTGTATAAATTATTTTCAAGAATAAAATTTATTTCGGTTATTTGTAAAGTATTAATGCAAATTTAATTAAACAGTTCCCGAACTTCAAGCTTATTGAATAGGTGAAATAATATATTGATTATTTTTAATTAACCATATTTTAAAATAATATGAATATTATTAGTTACACAAAATGATCCCTTATTTGGTACAATTTATCAACTTGCTCAGAAATGTTGGTAAGAACTCTTAATTTCCTACCTCCAAGATCTCCTTGTAAAAGTAAATAAATGAAATAATAAAGAATTGAAAAAAGGTTTTTGATACACCTAAATTAAAATCTGAAATTTATTAAATCGATTTATTGTAATTGGGCAAAAATATTTATAAATATGCTAATTAAAATGCTGATCTCATTATTATGTAAATTGCATTGTTGGTTATCACAAATACCTCGAGATTATTTGTTTAATTTAATGCTCAACATTAATAGTATAGTTAATTTAAAATTAAAAACCACAATTTTCCGTCAATAGGTCAATGCTTCTTCTTAAGTAAATCACTATTACTAACCCATCTCTCGTTTCTACCTGTTAAAGAAAAATTGAAATAACGTGATCATATTTAGTTTTCATTATCTCTATTGGATGACGCGGATGCGGCGATTCCATTAGGGCTGTGCAAATAGTGGTTTATACATTCGAGTCGGGTTTCGAGTATTAATAAAGTTTTCATGGAGTAGTCGAGTCGGGTAACATTTTGATCGAGTCGGGTTGTCGAGTATTCGATTAATTCGAAATTTGCCTTGTTCAAGTAGTCAAGTAGTCAGAAAAACCATTTCGGGTACTCGAGTGCTTAGAAAAATCGTTCGGGTACTTGATTAATCAACGGGTTCTAATCGGATACTCGAGTACCTAAGACTAACAACTAACAAGTGAAAAAAGATAAAAATAATTAACAAAACGCTAAATTAAAGATAAAATTCCGAGCTCTCTGTGTTAATCCTCACAGTCCGAATAAAACATTCACCCATGTCCCAGATTTCAAAAATCAGAGTCCGAATAAAACTTTTACCCTGTATCAAAATTCGCACCAGAAAATGCCCAACACAGTAAATAATCAAGCCCGATGTAAAAAATTCACCTATATCAAAATTAGCTCCAGAAAGTCTCCAACAAAGCAAATAATCGCAGTTCAATATAAAACTTTCACCCTGTATCAAATTTCGCACCAGAAAGCGTCTAACATAGTAAATAATCAGAGACCGATATAAAACATTCACCCTGATCAAAATTAGCACCAGAATTTCCATAAAGTCCACAACACATTAAATAATTACAGCCCGATATAAAACATTCACCCTGTGCAAAATAATCGTATCGAATCAGACTATTAAATGTCCCAGATTTCAAAAACCCCAGTCCGAATAAAACATTCACCCCTGTGATTTCAAAAACCACAGTCCGAATAAAACATTCACCCCTGTGATTTCAAAAACCACAGTCCGAATAAAACATTCACCCCTGTCATTTCAAAAACCACAGTCCGAATAAAACATTCACCCCTGTCATTTCAAAAACCACAGTCCGAATAAAACATTCACCCTGTCATTTCAAAAACCACAGTCCGAATAAAACATTCACCAATGTGATTTCAAAAACCACAGTCCGAATAAAACATTCACACCTGTGATTTCAAAAACCACAGTCCGAATAAAACACTCACCCCTGTGATTTCAAAAACCACAGTCCGAATAAAACATTCACCCCTGTGATTTCAAAAACCACAGTCCGAATAAAACATTCACCCCAGTGATATCAAAAACCACAGTCCGCATAAAACATTCACCCCTGTGATTTCAAAAACCACAGTCCGAATAAAACATTCACCCCTGTGATTTCAGAAACCACAGTCCGAATAAAACATTAACCCCTGTGATTTCAGAAACCACAGTCCGAATAAAACATTCATCCCTGTGATTTCAGAAACCACAGTCCGAATAAAACATTCACCCCTGTGATTTCAAAAACCACAGTCCGAATAAAACATTCACCCCTGTGATTTCAAAAACCACAGTCCGAATAAAACATTCACCCCTGTGATTTCAAAAACCACAGTCCGAATAAAACATTCACCCCTGTGATTTCAGAAACCACAGTCCGAATAAAACATTCACCCCTGTGATTTCAAAAACCACAGTCCAAATAAAACATTCACCCCTGTGATTTCAAAAACCACAGTCCGAATAAAACATTCACCAATGTGATTTCAAAAACCACAGTCCGAATAAAACATTCACCCCTGTGATTTCAAAAACCACAGTCCGAATAAAACATTCACCCCTGTGATTTCAAAAACCACAGTCCGAATAAAACATTCACCCCTGTGATTTCAAAAACCACAGTCCGAATAAAACATTCACCCCAGTGATATCAAAAACCACAGTCCGCATAAAACATTCACCCCTGTGATTTCAAAAACCACAGTCCGAATAAAACATTCACCCCTGTGATTTCAGAAACCACAGTCCGAATAAAACATTCACCCCTGTGATTTCAGAAACCACAGTCCGAATAAAACATTCACCCCTGTGATTTCAGAAACCACAGTCCGAATAAAACATTCACCCCTGTGATTTCAAAAACCACAGTCCGAATAAAACATTCACCCCTGTGATTTCAAAAACCACAGTCCGAATAAAACATTCACCCCTGTGATTTCAAAAACCACAGTCCGAATAAAACATTCACCCCTGTGATTTCAAAAACCACAGTCCGAATAAAACATTCACCCCTGTGATTTCAGACACCACAGTCCGAATAAAACATTCACCCCTGTGATTTCAAAAACCACAGTCCGAATAAAACATTCACCCCTGTGATTTCAGAAACCACAGTCCGAATAAAACATTCACCCCTGTGATTTCAAAAACCACAGTCCGAATAAAACATTCACCCCTGTGATTTCAAAAACCACAGTCCGAATAAAACATTCACCCCTGTGATTTCAAAAACCACAGTCCGAATAAAACATTCACCCCAGTGATTTCAAAACCACAGTCCGAATAAAACATTCACCCCTGTGATTTCAAAAACCACAGTCCGAATAAAACATTCACCCCTGTCCCAGATTTCAAAAATCACAGTCCGAATAAAACATTCACCCCTGTCCCAGATTTCAAAAATCACAGTCCGGTTAAAACTTTCACCCGCTATCAAAATTCGCACCAGAAAGCGTCTAACATAGTAAATAATCACTGACCGATATAAAACATTCACCGTGTGCAAAAAAATCGTTTCAAATCAGACTATACAAGGTCGTTACTGATAGGATTAAAGGTTTTCGGGACAGTCTCAGTTAAGCGTGGGGCTAAGTATAGTTTCAATCGGTGACTTAATTAAGATTTTGAGATATTTTTAGATTTTGAGAAATACTCTTTATACTTCCAATATATTATTATCCAAATTCATTTTAAACGCGGTTATCAGAAGTAAATGATCTTGTTACAATTTATACATAAGAAAGGAAGGAGAAGCTTGTAATAGTGGTACAATTATTTTATTTTATTCATTAGCGAATATTAGATTATTTTTATAGACCACCATAATAACGTCCTTGATTGGAGAAAATTTGGATTCGCAAAAATTAATAAAATAAGGAAACCATTTCTTTCAAATATCCGAAATAAAGTTTATTATTGACCAGATTATAATTTGTACATTCATTACGAAATAACTTGCAAAGTGAATGAAAAGTATGAAGCTAAGGATGAGGAACAGAATAGTTAAGCGAAGGCATTTGCGTGTTGGACTCCGAAGCCTTTGTTTAAAGCCAAGGGCAGTGCGATGTGCTTGTTGAAGCCGAGGCTCAAGGGCCCCAAGTTGAGGTTCTTGCCGAAGCGGAGACCGATCCCTCCGGGTCCCAGAGTCTTGCCCAGGTTGAAACCGACGCCGAGCCCGTGTCCGAAGTCGAGGCCGACGCCCTTGTCCAGCGAGAGGCCGGCGCCTCCGAATCCGACGCCCTTGTTGAAGGTCACTTGAGGGATCGGGATGCTCTTGGTCAGCCCCAACTCCTTGCCCAGCCCGAAGCCCAGTCCATCGGGATAGCCACCCATCAGTTCGCCCAGGAAGAAGCCGTGGCAGCACGCCACCGCGGACAAGACGGTCAAAGCGAGACACTGCAAAGACAAAGTCAAATGCACGCTTAAAATCACATGAAAGGGCAGAAAATCAAAGTATTATTCTTACCAAGTAGTTCATTTTCGAAGAAATGGTCAAGTGGCAGATCCCAGAGCGATGAAGAGAACTTGGAGAAGAGATGAGCAGTTACTTTGAACGGTCAAGATTCGTTTGTGATCCTTCTAGAGTATCAAGAGTCCTTTTATAGCAACGTTCACTTTCCCCGTTCACAGGACCATCGTGACTGCCGGGTTTCTTGGTAGAGAGAGCTAGGACTCCAAAATGGGAAAACGACTTACCTGGGTTTTTGGAAATCTGCAGCCGGGGTTTGCCCTTTCACTGATTGTTGAAACCGCGCACTAGTCTTAAAAACATTTCTATCTCGTTTGGTTCCAATATGATGCTTTAAATTTATTCAATGAGCTGTCAATTTGTTAATATTGCGTATAAAATTAAGATGATTTACCAAGTAAGAGTAGTTAGCTTACTCACCGATTTTACTTGAAAATATTGATAATTTATTAATTCAAAATTTTCGTGGATAGCCTCAAACTAGAGCTCTGCGTAACAAATAAATTAACTGACAAAATTTCGATTAATCGTAAATATTTTGGTTAACTGTTTATTTATGGATAATATCCATGGATAAACAACGATTTAACATGCAAAAAATTATTTATATTTTCGGATAATTGTAGGTTATGGATAAAAATAAAATAAATGGTTAATTTTTATCGAAACGCTGAGCTCTACCTAAAACCATTATGATTATTAATAATAATAATCAGTTACGCTAATATCCAAGGCAAAGCCTCAGGTCCAAGTCATCTATCGAATTTTAGTGGTATTAATACTGGCGGCATTAACCCAAACCTGGAAATCATAGTAGCATACATTAGGAATGTCTTAGTATCCATTGGAATCACACTGATAATGCGGTTAGAGAAATGGGCGGGGCTTGAACTTCGACGGTATTTTCAAAATCTTTGACTGGCCAAATCCATTAATTGGAATCATCAGACTTCCTTAAACATTCACAGTGAATACATGTATAGATCCTCTTGTATAAGCATATACATAAATTATAAAACTAAAGTCTAAAATTCCTTAAATTAATTTTCATAAAAGCAATAAATCAAATTCGTTCTTCCGCCCTTGTTATATAGCTCCACAGTTGTTACTCCATTTGTACTTCTGCTTGTACGTATTGTCTTAGGCCTTTTTTATCGGAGCCATCGCCATCTATGATAATTATCTGAAACTTTCACGCAGTTGTTATTTTACCAGTGAAAATGTATGGACGATGAAAATATAACCCTTTAATGGCGTGTCATAGATTATTGTGAAATATAAATTGCAAAGAGAAATACTGTTATCCGGGACTTGCCACTATTTTTGGTTGTAATTTCTTTCGTCTTAGTTTAATTAAGTTCACATGAATATGATTCGCAAACGGAATCGTTGGTTTCGATAAATTAACTTGTTTTTGGCGTTCTTCCTGCGCGTATATTATCCGTGCTTAACGTGTTTGTCGTTGAAAAACGTGTTTTAAAATTTAATTGAGTTTACGATAAAAGTTAATGGGTTCCTAACTAATTTAATTTATTCCCCCCAATAGTTCAAAGTAAAAATTAACATTAACTATATGATTCTGCATCGAATGAATTTGAGGCACTTCAAGAATGCACTTATTTGTATTTAGAGATAATGACGATGTGGAGATGAGCCCCCTCTCTAGAGTGGGGGGTGGGGGCACGTCACCGGCTGGTGCTAGAATCGCGTTTTAGGAAACAATAAGATACCAGCCCGAATTTTTTATTAATTTTCAGAGCAACGATATAAAGTGTATATAAATTCCAAGACCCATAATTATAAATTACAATAGGTAAATCCATAAAGAAAAAGGCTTAATTTTAAATAATTTTAATGTTAATTATGGTATTATAATTTCATCGGTCATTGTTTACGTTATTTGGTTTTCTTAAACAAAAAATATATAGGATTAAATTAAAATGTAATTGAATAATTTTAACGTTTATGTTGCCATTATACTTGCGCGGCGGGCTCAGAGCATTTGTTAAGTAATTCATTGAGTTGATGTTTATCGTGCTTATTTTGCAAAAGGTTGATATAATTTGATTTTGTATACTATTTTTCGTTAAAGCTATAGGAACAAAATAAAAATTGAATATTTTATTTAATTTTTGCGCAAACGCAGAGTCTCTAACTCTAGTAATAAGGTATTTATAAGTTACAGGTATTTGGAAAAAAATATTTAAGCGACACTTGTACATAAGTATCAAGGGAATATAATGTTAAAATACACTAAGTACAATAAATAGCATCGTATATTAGAGGTTTTTAACATTTAATTATATTGACGTTACAGGTACTTAAATATTTAACTAAAATTGTCAAAACTATTGAAAGCCCTTGAGTGTAATTTATAAATAGAAAAATATAGGCGTTGTGCGGAAAGTAGTCAGTGAGTATTGTAATTAAGAGAAATATATTAAATGATATTATAAAAAAAGACCGAGAACATTAAAATCAATTTAATTTCATAAGAGTTCGGAAGTTATATTATATTTTTACTTAATAAGATTAACTCGTTAAGTCATACTAATTTTTGATTTACCGAATAAATTTAATGTTCCGGCCATTCAATAAATTTAGAGCATCGTATTTGAAATGGGAAAAATAGACAATTGTCGAATAGTGGGTTGGTTTCAATTGCGGATGAAAGGGTGAACCCCGGCTGGAGTTTCCAGAAACCCTGAAAGATCGTTTATCTATTTTTGGGCTCTCTCCGCAGCAAAAAACCCGAAAGTTATAGCCCTTTGACCGGGAAAGTGGCCGGTGCTATAAAATGGGCTCCTGATGCTCCAGAAGGGTCACAAACGAATCTTGACCGTTCAAAGTAACTGCTCATCTCTTCTCCAAGTTCTCTTCATCGCTCTGGGATCTATAACTTGACCATTTCTTCGAAAATGAACTACTTGGTAAGAATAATATATACTTTGATTTTCTACCCTTTCATGTGATTGTAAGCGTGCATTTGACTTTGTCTTTGCAGTGTCTCGCTTTGACCGTCTTGTCCACCTTGGCGTGCTGCCACGGCTTCTTCCTGGGTGAACTGATGGGTGGCTATCCCGCTGGACTGGGCTTCGGGCTGGGCAAGGAGTTGGGGCTGACCAAGAGCATCCCGATCCCTCAAGTGACCTTCAACAAGGGCGTCGGATTCGGAGTCGCCGGCCTCTCGCTGGACAAGGGCGTCGGCTTCGACTTCGGACACGGGCTCGGCGTCGGTCTCAACCTGGGCAAGACTCTGGGGCCCGGAGGGATCGGTCTCCGCTTCGGGAAGAACCTCAACTTGGGGCCCCTGAACCTCGGCTTCAGCAAGCACATCGGACTGCCCTTGGCTTTCAACAAAGGCTTCGGAGTCCAACACGCAAATGCCTTCGCTTAACTATTCTGTTCCTCATCCTTAGCTTCATACTTTTCATTCACTTTGTAAGATATTTCGTAATGAATGCACAAATTATAATCTGGTCAATAATAAACTTTATTTCGGATATTTGAAAGAAATGGTTTCCTTATTTTATTAATTTTTGCGAATCCAAATTTTCTCCAATCAAGGACGTTATTATTGTGGTCTATAAAAATAATCTAATATTCGCTAATGAATAAAATAAAATAATTGTACCACTATTACAAGCTTCTCCTTCCTTTCTTACGTCGAAATTATAAAAAGATCATTTACTTCTGATAACAGCGTTTAAAATAAATTTGGATAATAATATATTGGAAGTTTAAAGAGTATTTCCCAAAATCTAAAATATCTCAATCTTAATTAAGTCACCGATTTAAACTATACTTATTTCCGCGTTTAACTGAGACTGTCCAGAAAACCTTTAATCCTATCAGTAACGTAATAACAATTAGTATGACACTTCCAATTGATTCAATGGAGATTTCGTGGCCGAATCGTTAACTGAGAATATGAGCCAACGCCCTCTCGTACTTTGTGGCGAAATTTTGTCTGCTTTCAGTTTTTCGTAACATTCTTCACATTCTGTTTTCGAGTAAAAAGCAGATAAATTTTCGCTGCGAAATATGCTTGTATTGTCCCAGCGGCTAATGCTATTGCCCTGTATTCTTAAAGGTTGACGAAATATTGCAACGGGGATTGCTGCCGCTCCCAGTGCGAATAGAGCTCTACCACTTGCTTTTTCCAGAAGAAAATAGGGGAAGTACGTATCTGTAGCTTTGAGCCGTAGAAGTCGTCGTGTGACCCACGAAAATGCCTTTTTACGCATAATAAACCAAACTGAAAAAGTAGTTCCAATTTTGTTTTGATTCAACACGGCTATAAACGACGAAAGCAAATACGCCTTAGCTCAAATAGCAGAGAATGAGAAGGACAATATGTCACAATTGTTCAATTTAAGAAAAATTGATTTTTTAAAAGATGTAATCATCCGCGATTTCCCGCCAAACCGTTTTAGCGCGAAAATTCGTGAAAAGTGACGCCTTTCCAAAGCTGACTAGAAGCGTACTTCCCCCTATTTTCTTCTGCTTTTTCGTATTGAGAAACCCGCTCAAAATGGCGACCATTACACTGCCAAAGCTAGGGAAAGCAGACGACGTTAAATATCTCTATAGATCCACGGGGGAATTTAGAAATATTCCGCGATGAAAGAGGCAATTTTCTGGGACGGGGAGAGAGATGTTTTGAGCCGTCCGTCAACTTATTTGGGGATATTTGTCGACCACAGAGTCGTTAGTCAGAGGTGCCAGTTGGGATATTTTGCCGCCCAATTGGGCTCTTTTTAATAATTACAATTATATCGTTGTCAATGTTTCGTATTTGGCGATTACAAAACTCTTTTTTTATTGATTTCTTGCGGAGCTAGCTCGCTAGTATCACCAGGGAACACCTAAGAGAGGGAAAGGTAATGACCCGGCGGAGAGCATCCGAAAATACCTTCTAGCTCGTTTCTCAACGCGCAAGCTTATTTTACCTTTGCGCATGCGCGCGCTTCGAATAAGTTACGTACTTATATTGATAGCGACGGTCACCCCGTAATTCGGACTTCGCGGTTCTCAAGGGCATTGTAACTGCTGACAATTTCGACAGCGCTAGCAATGCCGGACTTAATCCTTCCACGTGGAGAGGTCGGGAGAGCAGGGAACGTCACTCGCGCCTGTGCTTTACGGAATAGAGCCTGACATTGGGCGAAGCGGGAGAGGGAAAATTCAGCCGGGTTTTTCACGTTGTGCCATTATCAGGTATCAGAAATTGACCTTAATCGGGTACTCGAATACTCGAATAAGCCACCTGTAAAACTTGCCGAATTGTTTTTCCCGCCGACAATATTCGGGTACTCGACAATAAACTCTTTGTCAAACCAGTCGCCCGGGTAGAAAAACCAAAGAATATAAAGCTAATTTAGTGGACTCCCACGCTTCTTGGCGATTAAAACTTGAACGGATTTCGCATTATTACTCTTAAACCGTTTGCGTAACAAAAACACCAAATATGCCAATCGATGGGGACTATTAAAACCTAGCTGCCACTGTTAACAATTTTCAAATTGAAAAACAAGAAGATGGTCATTTGCGCTTTCCAATGGGACAGAATCCAAATTTCATCGAATTTCGAATTTCCCGCAACACCCAAGATAAACCAGATAGCTTTTAAAGAGGTATCAATTAGGTGTTACTAGACTCTTGTTTATTGCACGTGTTCCTGTTAATTATTTTATCCGTTCTAAAGTTCACGTTTGCTACTATTTTGGTTTTTGCTATACGCGGTGGTTGTTGTTGAATAAGAAGGGCGTTGTAATTAATTTTGTCTTTAAATTTAATTATTAATTTGATTATTTACTATGTTGTAGACTTTATGGAAATTAGGTTGAATGTTTTATATCGGTTTTGATTGTTTCCTGTGTTGGACATTTTCTGGTGCGAATCTGCGTGGCATGAAGGGCTTGCCACCACCCTCCTACGCATTGTAACCCGGCCACCTGTTACTTGATCACGCACAAGCAACATTGCTTATGTGGTCGAAGGTGGTGCCTTGGGTATTAGCTCTATTTAAAAAAAAATCATCTTCATACAGGGTGAATGTTTTATTCGGACTGTGATTTTGAAATCTGGGACAGGGGTGAATGTTTTATTCGGACTGTGATTGTTTAACTCTGGGACAGGGGTGAATGTTTTATTCGGACTGTGATTTTGGAAATCTGGGACCTTGTATAGTCTGATTCGATACGATTTTTTTGCACAGGGTGAATGTTTTATATCGGTCTGTGATTATTTACTATGTTAGACGCATTCTGGTGCGAATCTTCATAAAGGGGGGATATTTTATTCGGACTGTGATTTTGAAATCTGGGACAGGGGTAAATGTTTTATTCGGACTGTGATTTTTGAAATCTGGGACAGGGTGAATGTTTTATTCGGACTGTGGTTTTTGAAATCACAGGGGTGAATGTTTTATTCGGACTGCGATTTTTGAACTCTGGGACAGGGGTGAATGTTTTATATCGGACTGTGGTTTTTGAAATCTGCGACCTTGTATAGTCTGATTCGAAACGATTTTTTTGCACAGGGTGAATGTTTTATATCGGTCTGTGATTATTTACTATGTTAGACGCATTCTGATGCGAATCTTCATAAAGGGGGAAGGTTTTATTCGGACTGTGATTTTGAAATCTGGGACAGGGGTAAATGTTTTATTCGGACTGTGATTTTTGAAATCTGGGACAGGGTGAATGTTTTATATCGGTCTGTGATTATTTACTGTGTTAGACGCATTCTGGTGCGAATCGTCATAAAGGGGGAATGTTTTATTCGGACTGTGATTTTGAAATCTGGGACAGGGGTAAATGCTTTATTCGGACTGTGATTTTGAAATCTGGGACATGGGTGAATGTTTTATTCGGACTGTGATTTTGAAATCTGGGACAGGGTGAATGTTTTATATCGGTCTGTGATTATTTACTATGTTAGACGCATTCTGATGCGAATCTTCATAAAGGGGGAAGGTTTTATTCGGACTGTGAGGACTAACACATCAGCGGGATTGTGTGTACGGAAATGTCTTGGGTTTTGGATTTGAGAGAGCTCGGAATTTTCTCTTTAATTTAGCGTTTTGTTAATTATTTTTATCTTTTTTCACTTGTTAGTTGTTAGCCTTAGTTACTCGACTATGCGATTAGAACTCGTCGATTAATCAAGTACCCGAACGATTTTTCTAACTACTCGAGTACTCGAGTACCCGAAAGGGTTTTTCTGACTACTTGAACAAGGAAAATTTCGAAATAATCGAATACTCGACAACCCGACTCGATCAAAATGTTACCCGACTCGACTACTCCATGAAAAATTTATTAATACTCGACACCCTACTCGAATGTATAAAACACTATTTGCACAGCCCTAATGGAATCGCCGCATCCGCGTCATCCAATAGAGAAAATGAAAACTAAATATGATCACGTGATTTAAATTTTTCATTAACAGGTAGAAACGAGAGATGGGTTAGTAATAGTGATTTATTTAAGAAGAAGCATTGACCTATTACGGAAAATTGTGGTTTTTAATTTTAATTTAACTATACTATTAATGTTGAGCATTAAATTAAACCAATAATCTCGAGGTATTGGTGATAACCAACAATGCAATTTACATATTAATGAGATCAGCCATTTTAATTCGCATATTTTTGTCATCATTAAAGACTATGCCCAATTACAATAATTTGATTCTATAAATTTCAGATTTTAATTTAGGTGTATCAAAAACCTTTTATCAATTCTTTAATATTTCATTCTTACCAACATTTCTTAGCAAGTTGATAAATTGTACCAAATAAGAAGTCATTTTGTGTAACTAATAATATTCATATTAATTTTAAATAATTATATGGGTAGTTAAAAATAATCAATTTATTATTTCACCTATTCAATAAGATTGAATTGTGGGAACTGTTAACTTAAATTTTAATTAATACTTTTCAAATATCCGTAATATATTTCATTATTGAAAATAATTTATACAAAGTAAAACCTTACGAAGTGAAAAATTAATATTCAAAATAAAGTTAATTATAATTTGTACATTTATTACGAAATAACTTACAAAGAGAATGAAACATATGGTGTTAAGGATGGGATAGAGGATCTTTAGGCGAAGGCAATTGCGTGTTGGACTCCTTTGTTGAAAGCCAAGGGCAATACGATGTTCTTGCTGAAGCCGAGGTTCAGGGGCCCCAAGTTGAGGTTCTTGCCGAAGCGGAGGCCAATCCCTCCGGGTCCCAGAGTCTTGCCCAGGTTGAGACCGACGCCGAGCCCGTGTCCGAAGTCGAGGCCGACGCCCTTGTCCAGCGAGAGGCCGGCGCCTCCGAATCCGACGCCCTTGTTGAAGGTCACTTGAGGGATCGGGATGCTCTTGGTCAGCCCCAACTCCTTGCCCAGCCCGAAGCCCAGTCCAGCCGGATAGCCACCCATCAGTTCACCCATGAAGAAGCCGTGGCAGCACGCCACCGCGGACAAGACGGTCAAAGCGAGACACTGCAAAGACAAAGTCAAATGCACGCTTAAAATCACATGAAAGGGTAGAAAATCAAAGTATTATTCTTACCAAGTAGTTCATTTTCGAAGAAATGGTCAAGTGGTAGATCCCAGAGCGATGAAGAGAACTTGGAGAAGAGATGAGCAGTTACTTTGGACGGTCAAGATTCGTTTGTGACCCTTCAACTGTACGAGGGGGCCTATTTATAGCAACGTCCAATTCCCCCGTTCACAGGACCATTGGTCCATGGACTGTAAATTTTAGAAATTTTAGAGGACGAGTAAAGCGTAGCCTTCCCCTGTAGAATTTTGGTTTCCCCGAGCATCAATCACTTCGAACTAGAGAGAGATAGTCCGTCAAGGTCATTTGTACCAAGCATAGAGATTGCCCCCCCCCCCCCCCCCCCGCATGTTATCTGGAAATCTGGCCGACCGAATGACACGCGCTTTAGTTTTTTTTATGACCTTGAGCGACTCTCGTCAGCCTGATCGGTGAACGGGGCGTAAAATACCTCGGGAATACCGGTCATCTAAAATTTACAGTCCGTGAGTAAACTACGACTCCCAAAGTGGGAAAACGACCTTGCGAGGTTTTTCGGGAAAATTCCGCTGGGGTTCGATATTTCAGTGACTGTTGAAACCCCGCACTACTATTAGAATCCTCTCAGTTTCGCTTGTTTACGTTTTATTTTAATAATTTAATCTAGAATTAATTGTGATAAACCAAACCGGGAAATAATGTCATTTCAAATTTGCTTATTTCAAATACGATTATTTCAATTTCTTTAATACGCTGCAAATTCGCCAATTTTAAAATAATTTGCTTAGAAGGAGGGTTGCAGTATTAACCAGTTTGACTTATAAATATTGTCTTTACTTTGGAATAATTTATTTAGTCAAGAACAACAAACTGCTATTATCTCTGCTACGCACTAATTTAATCATTTAATTAAAGTATTTGTGATAAACCCGACGGCACTTTAGATAATCATAAGTGAAGGAATTATCATACAATTATTTATAAATGTTTTTTGTTTAATTCGAGGGGTTTAGTTTGCCATTTTCGATAACATTACCGCCATCGGTCGGTTTCAAATATTTCGCACTGAATAAGGCAGCGCGTTCTTAAAATTAGTCTCGCTCGAAAGTACCATCTTGGCCAATTGTGATAAAATAAAAGCGCGTGTCAAAACTATTGAAGTTGGCTGTACACAGTTAGAAAAAAGAGTTTGATTATAAACCCCCTAGGTTCTTAAAGAAAATTCCACAAATTCAAACCCTCCAAAACCCTTTAACGGAAATTTTCAAACCCACAAGGCTTAAAAATGAGGACTTTTATGATTATAAATTGAACCATTAGAAACCCTTTAAAAACGTCCTATGGTTTGCAACAACCCCCCCCCCCCGTGTATTTATAGATTACTTTAAAATTAATTAATTGAGTGAAGCGAGCGTAGCTCTCTTAGCAGCGAGTTCTATGGGAAAGTTTTGTCAGTCCGTTAGTAAGTTTCGAAGGCCGTTCGTCCGTTAGTAAGTTTCGAAGGCCGTTCGTCCGTTAGTAAGTTTCAAAGGAGGGGGGGGGGGCGCAAGAGAAAGAGGAATGTTATGAGCCACGGGTTGCGAGAGGGTAGGGGGGCCCTAGACGGGTATAGGAGTGAGTTGTACTGAAACTTTCAGTAGAGAAGTGGAGGGGGATGGTAGGGGCGTTAGTGGGGGTGTCAGAGGTGTTAGCAGAAGAGAGACAGAGCGAGAGCAGGTGGAAATTTTGTCCGTTCGCGCTCCGAGGGGATGCTAGAGAAAAGGGGTAGATAGGTAAAAACTACGTAAAACCATTTAAAATTTTTAGCTTTTTATTCTACAATTGGATTACACATTTATTTACACTCTTATTTCAACTTATAAAACTTCAATGGGTATACCACCACTGCCAGTTTCCTCTCCATAATTTCATCACAGTTTCCCCAGACATTAAAGTGAACGGTATCAAAGTGGCCAATTTGTCGAATTCGTCGTCACTGTCGACGTTAAACTCCAGATCGTCCGAAAGGTTTCTCCTTTTAGAATAACGTTATTTAATAAATAAAATTCCATATTTTAGAAATTTATTAACGGGAAAAATAGTTAATCTGCTGGAGGGGCGGCTGCCTTTTTAACGGGCGTTTTGTGGGCCGGAGAAGTAGTTTTGTGGGCCGGAGAAGTAGTTTTGTGGGCCGGAGAAGTAGTTTTGTGGGTCGGAGAAGTAGTTTTGTGGGTCGGAGAAGTAGTTTTGTGGGCCGGAGAAGTAGTTTTGTGGGCCGGAGAAGTAATTTTGTGGGCCGGAGAAGTAGTTTTGTGGGTCGGAGAAGTAGTTTTGTGGGCCGGAGAAGTAGTTTTGTGGGCCGGAGAAGTAGTTTTGTGGGCCGGAGAAGTAGTTTTGTGGGCCGGAGAAGTAGTTTTGTGGGCCGGAGAAGAAGTTTTGTGGGCCGGAGAAGTAGTTTTGTGGGCCGGAGAAGTAGTTTTGTGGGCCGGAGAAGTAGTTTTGTGGGCCGGAGAAGTAGTTTTGTGGGCCGGAGAAGTAGTTTTGTGGGCCGGAGAAGTAGTTTTGTGGGCCGGAGAAATAGTTTTGTGGGCCGGAGATGTAGTTTTGTGGGCCGGAGATGTAGTTTTGTGGGCCGGAGATGTAGTTTTGTGGGCCGGAGAAGTAGTTTTGTGGGCCGGAGAAGTAGTTTTGTGGGCCGGAGAAGTAGTTTTGTGGGCCGGAGAAGTATTGAAATCAACGGCTGCCTTTTTGGCGGGTGTTTTGCAAGCCGTCGACTGAGTAGGAAAGCGGGTTTATTTGGTGGTTGTAAGCGGTCGCGCACCAGAATTGCAAAGGGAACGTCTAAGAATATATTACAAACGGAAGGCAGACGTAATTTTATAATGAAAAACGTAATTTGATGATGGAAATTTTATAATGGCAAACGGAAATTTTATAATGAAAATATTAAAATATATTGTTTTCACCCTCCAAATTTAGAACGACTTTTGAAAGTCAATAGTAAGACCGGACTAGCTTCCAAAAAAAAGAACTGGAGAGGCTGAAACTACAATGATATGTATGTCATAAAAATAAAAGTTATTACCTTAATTTCTTTAAATGTGTGTTCAATATTTGAATTATTTATATGGTCGCTAGCTCGCTCCGCTCAGGTTATTGTCAAAAATACCCGTTGGGGTTTTGTGACGCCCTAGTTTAATTTACGGCTTGATAACAAACTTTGGCGATTGCATCGGGCGCGTTTCGAACCCAAGCCCTATAGCACGACAGGCGGGCGTTTTACCACAGAACCCCCGAAATAAGTATGATTGCAACGATGTTTAGAGAAACCATTTTGGGGAAAGTCCGTCTTCCTTTACGTTTTATGAAATTATTATGCGGCTTGATATCAAATTTTGGCGTAGATGGCGTGATATAGTTTAAAACGTGCAGGGTTTGAAAAAGGTTTTAAAAAGTGATACATTATTTTTTTTTTCTATAGGTTCTTAAATTGGAATCCTAAGGGTTTTCCATTGACATATAGGGGTTTCCTTTAAACATTTAAACCCTTTTCATACCATGCAAGTTGCCAAAACAAACCTTAAGGGTTTATAATTTTTTCCTAAACCTTTTTTAAACCCAAAGCAAACCCTAATAAAACCCATGGAAACCCTTTTTTCTAACTGTGAATTTTGAATGTGGCGAATTTACTAATCTAACGCCAAAATTACCATTTGTTGATTTTGGCTTTTAGCAAAAATTAGGATAATTAAAATTTCAGTTGAAAATGAACATTTAAAAAAAGGAAACTAAGTGCTATTTAAGGCTGATTCTTATTTATTTAAAAATTAAATGGGACTAGTTTAAACGAATAATTAATTTTGGCATATTTATAAATAGCCCATTGAAATAAATATGTTTTAAATTAGCCAATTCTTGAGAGATTCAGCCCCTTGAAGTTTATCATTTAAATATTTTAAGTTTAATAGCAACATACTGATCATATTTTATTAAAGCGTTATTTTTCTAAAGGCCACAATATTTTAAATTAAATTTAAATGTAAAACCTTTCTTATGTAACGCCAATGCAAACTAAAGAAATTAAACTTTTTCGTACATGGTGACTGCTCAGTTGAAAAATCCCCACCAAAATAGGTACAAACAAAAGTACATCACATATGTACGATTTCAAGAAAAAAATCAAAACAATCTCAATCAAAGAAATAAAAAATTAGTCCAAAAGACTCCAAAATCGTATTTTATCTTCATTATTTTCCAAGTCAACCGTTTAATGGACGCTTCAATAAAAGATACTCGGTTTTTACTCCCCTCTCCAAATTCCGAGCCAAATTCATCTGGGAAGGAACTATTTCCGGTCGGTCGGTTAAACGGTTAGAATGGCTAGCCAAAAAATCATATTTAAGCCAATTGGAGACGCGTTTTTTCCCTCATGAGAATTTTGCGTCAGATAAGAAACGTATCGGCTCACGTGTATAAGGAACATACTAATGTTAATTTTCGATAATATATTTTAAGGTAACATATATAATGTTACTAAAACTAAGTATAAGAAGATATTATTATTATTATCATCCTCTTATGTTATAAATAATTAAAATTATATGTAATATTTTTATAATACCGGGCAATTTTAAAACTTCTCATGGAGGCAGTGTTAATTCATTTCGTATAAAATTATCTTTCGGAAAAAGATGAAAACTCATTCCTTTAGAACTAAACATATTACTTTCGCAGTACGGTATGCAACAAGTGTTTCCTTTTAACCAGGTTACTTTTTGGGCATGTTAAGGCTTAGCAAAAAACCGATGTTACGTTCGAGAAAGTTTCCAGCTTTCTAATATTTCAACAAGCACTATATAAATAATAACTTATGAGTCCTGGCTGTCGGAAATATTACTTCTTGGCAATTTCTGGGAAGATGTTTTATTTAAGCGCCTATTGAATTCAGTTTATTTAAATATTTACGATAACATTTTTATATGACAACGTGAAATGTATTCCTAAAAATTATCTTTTACAATTCGTTATTAAATTACAACAAGTGTTTAAGGAAATATTCAAAATACTTGAAACTTTATCTTTAAATCAAAAAAGCAAGCGAACAGTGCTACCATACGAACAAATTTAATGTCAAAGATGATAATTTCGGATATGGATATGAAAGAAATGAACGGAAAATTTCCCATACGAACGCCGAGCCCTCAGCGATCGGAATTTACCAATTGATAATACACATCCGAGTTACTTCATCATCTGCTCAATAGATGGCCTTAGTGCTCTTCCGTTTTTTAAATTCCCAATTTTCAATTAACAGCACCCACAGATAAAATATAACCTCATATCAAAACTTACGGACTTTACAAAAATCATCTTATTAATTTACAAAGATAAATTTGCAATTTGCTGCCCAACCGTTAGTCCTTAGTTGTCAAATCTTTTAAAACAGGGCTGCCATGATCTTTGTAAGGTAGAAGCGGATGTTATGACGAATGACGGTGGTTGAGGTAATTACGTCACTGCGTTACTATAATTCAATTTTTAAATGGGGAAATATTTGTAAGAAAAAAACATTACAAGCCCTTTCAAGCTCATACTTCACATTAGTGGCAGATAATAAATTTAACCCAACTCTAACCTCATAATATTTAACATAGATCATTTTATTTAGCGGATTAAATTTCCGGCGGGGGCTGAAATATCTCCACCTTTCGTAGGGGTCGTAGATAACATTGACATCGAGTATATTTTCGCTTTCCAAGCTTATTTTTCACTGTTACAAGTTTTCCACGCTCGTTTTCGAGAGGTCTACAAACTACAAGAATCACTTTAAATTAGCATAGATATTTATTTGAAATTTCAGCTGAAAGGAAGGCAGACTTTTTCAAAAAGGTTACAAAAGTTTTTTAAGTTTAATGGCGTTTTCAAATTTCAAGACTCAAAAGTCCATTGCTATACTTAAACGAAGAAATTTTCATTTATTTCCAGTGATTCATTATTTTTAAGTTTAAAGTCTTTTTTAAATATACAAGAAGTACATATTTTAATTAATGAAACATGTGAATCAGCAGGCTATGGGCATTATCATATGTAACATAATTACTCATAAGTATGCCTCTGTATAATATTTCCATTGAAAAAAATTCAATGAGACCTTGTTTCACGCGGAACATACATTGAGCGGACCCAAAAATGCAAAAATGCTTATAATCCTTGCGCTATTGAAAAGGTTACCGTGGAAATGAAATCATGTGATCGCGAGGCACGAGCTAAACTTGACATGGGAAAGCCAGAAACGCGCGAGGAATTTTCACTAACTTCCGTTTCCCATCAGTAAAGTTGATGACGCATATTTCGTCACGGAGTTGTAAGTGACGTAATTTACGTCATATCCCGTGAACAAGGTTTCATTAACGAAAATGCTTTTATGGCATACTTATGAGTGATTATGTTACATATGGCATTATTAATGTACCTGAATTTTTTCGCCTCATGTCATAAACATACATCGCATCCCAACTAAATATTTGCATAATTTATTAATGCAACTAAAAAATAAAATGAATAAATTACGTTGCTTAGATATAGTAACTTATTTATAAACCATAAAATGTTTTAGGGATTTCGCTAGACATTTTTTCCGAAAAGTAATTTGAAAAATCAGCCGCATAAAGGGATACTTGTCTAGTTTTGTTGTTACGAAAATTATAAATTTAAATATTTACCTTAAAATGATTAATTTTGTAATAAAGAATACTATTTGTAATGATAATGTATTATCGATATGATTAATTGGATGATTTAATGGCTAAGGAGATAACTTCAGAAAAAGGGTTAAACGGAGTTACTATGTTGGGACTCTAAGGAAACCATAGTAACCCCGGTGTTGTCCGGGTGAAGCGGGTATCGACTTTACCCCTCTCCAAGTTCCCAGAGAGGCAAAACCTGTCGCTCTTGGTCATCTCGGAAAGTTTCGAGAGAAACCGTGGAAAACCTGTGTCTTCTCCTCTCGGGTACTTCTCCGTTTGCCCAATTCCGGAGAAAACCCAGAAAAGGGGGAGGCTCCGGCCCCTCACTCTCGGATCCGTATAAATAGGGCCCCGGGCCGGAGGAAGGGTCGCAAACCAATTTCGACTTCTAATAGTTCTCATCTTCCAAAACAGTTCTTCTTCAAAGTGTTACCGTTTGGATTAACTCAGTCATTACTACCGCAATGAAATCTCTGGTAAGGAAGCATTCAATTTGATAAATGGGCGATCTTTAGTAAATGATGGTCTCGACCTTGAAAAGGGTCATCTTGACCTTCAAATTTTTAAATTATATTAAAATCCTAAAACTAGCTGCTATGAACAAGTTGGGTGGTGAAGTGGTTGGTACTTTCACCTCGCACCTAGAGGAGCTTGTGGCACTAGGTTAAAACTCCTGCGTGGAATTTGCAACCTATTTCCCCACTGATTAAGGTTTTACCCTGGTTTCTTCGGTGTCCCTTTCCGTAAGAACTTGATGAGGTTAACGTTAATAGTAAGCGTATAGGGGACTATTGGCTAGCGTTCCACCACCCTCCTACGCATTGTAAACGGACCTCCTTAATTAAAGGCATTAAAAGTCGCTTGATGACTTGGGCCTAAGGTGGTGCCTAGCTGATTATTATTATTAAAGGACGATATTTTAAATTGTTAATTTGGGCTTTGTTTAATTTCTAGTGTCTAGCTGTTGTCCTTTTGTCCGCCTTGGCATGTGGCGAGGCCATCTTCTTCGGCGACATGGCACTCGGCAAGACCATCCCCATTCCCCAAGTGTACTTCAATAAGGGCCTCGGACTAGGCGCCAATGGACTCTCTTTGGACAAACACATCGGTTTGGACTTTGGACAAGGTTTCAACGTCGGGCTCAACTTGGCCAAGACTCTGGGACCCGGCGGAGTCGGTCTGCGCTTCGGCAAGAACCTCAACTTGGGTTTCCTCAACCTCGGCTTCAACAAGTACATCGCCTTCCCCTTTGCCCTCAACAAAGGACTCGGAATCGAAAAGGGTGTCCACCTTTTATAAACGCTCCCTGACACCTCATCATTTCATTTTCCTCATTTTACCATATCATCAAAAAATGTACAAATTGTTTAATGTTTTTAATAATAAAATACCTATTTTGCGTTTAAAAAAGGTCATTTATTGCGTGCTTAATACCTTAAGTCTATAATATTGTCACGTTGGGGAATATTTTACCGAGAGTTAGTAATGGAGGGACGTCATCACAATTTGAAAAAATTTAAAGCCGAGACCAGCCGGGTATATAGATAAGGGAAGCAAAGGGGCGAAACTCCTGTCCAAAGTCGATGTAAAATAATAGTAGGGGAGGTTAAGTTGGGATTTTTAAGTAGTTCAGGACTTTTTGGTACGCGTGTGTTACGTGTTACGTTTTTGCTACGCGTGTTGGGTTTTTGCAACCGAAAAGGTTTTTATCTCTTAAAACCAAAAAATCTCCATTTAAAAAAGCATGGGATTTTCTCGCTACTTACTTAAAAAATTTGAAAAAATTAAATTTGAAAACTTACCCAAAAAGATAAATTTTACCTATTTGGGGTAAAATTGAACGACGATTTTGGGTAAAATTGATCAATTTTGGTTAAAATTTTTACAAAATTTGTGTAACCGAGAAAATCCCATGCTTTTTTAAATGGAGAGGTCAAAAATATTTTCGGTTGCCATGGGAAAACTAAAGCCCATTGCAAACTTTTCCCTTCACGAATTTTCTTACTACCATAAGGTCTACCTAACCCCCGAGTTTTAACAAAATCGGCGATAACCACCTCTGGTAGTCTCCTTGTCAGTTAGTCGATAAGTCAAAAGTTGAAAAAACAGCCGATCAGTTTTGGAAAATATTACGTCCACCATTTCCAGTGTGCAGAAACAGCGCTGCCAGGCAAATAAAATACACAGCTGTCGCATGGAACTAATAAACTATTATTAGTTCCATGGCTGTCCAAAAAAAAAGGATTTCAGTGTTGTCAGATTCATATTATTGTTTCAAATGTACCTTCCGTTTTCCAGCCAAAATGTGACGGAAGTAAATTAATATTTTGCAGCGTACTATCGATTAGGACTATTATATACTAGCAGAAGGTAATGAAGGATAAATTCATTTAAACAATTTCGGAAATTCTAGATTTTATAGGTTAACGTAGAAAACTCACGTTAGGCCTAACTGATATTTTTTGCGTCAACTGTCGCCATTGCGCTATTTTAGCATTTTGGTAATTTGTAAGCAAAGAAAAGGAATCAAAATTTTGGAAACTTCTCATTTTATTGAAGACCATTTTTGAAGACATAAACATGTAGAGCCGTCATGTTTGAAAAGGACGTTTAAACTAATTGCGAATCGGCTAACTAATCCTGAAATTTTACATAAAATTTAGGAAAATTGAGCTCGATTCTTCACTATCACACAAATGCTACATGAAGAATATAGGTTTCAAAAATAAGACGAATTTGCATAAAAGTGAACTGTTTTTTACTTAATGAAAGAGAACAAATTAAAATTAAATTGGCAATTATTTTACAAAGATGTATAAATAATTAGGGTCGGAAATATACATTTAGAAAGGGTCTCAGAATCTGGAATTTAGGAGGGGAAAATGAATCGCTTACGGCTGATGAGAATGCCATAAAGTACCGCCTTAAAGATCTATAAGCTTAAGTTTTAAAATTTTCAAGTAACACTAAAGCATTGGTTAAAAAAAAACAAAAATTTATTTCGGAAATTTTGAAAATCAATTAGAAAGTGCAAGTACAACAAATTTTGAATTCGTATTTAGATTTTTGGAGAACTGCGAGTTGAAGATGAGAATGTGAATTACAGGTGGGGTGAAACGGAATGGATATTACGAACTTCATTCTGATAAAGAAATGAAACCAAAATTAAGACAAAATAAAATGAGAAAGTAACGAATAAGAGAACTTACTGGAGAATAATTTAACCGAGGGTGATTCCTTTGTCGAGTCCGAGGGACTTTCCGATGGCCAGAGGGATGTCGATGTTCTTGCTGGTGCGGATGTTGGCGAAACCCAATCCGAGGTCCTTGCCGAGACGCAGGTTGACTCCGCCGGGTCCGACGGTCTTGCCCAAGTTGAGTCCGAGTCCCTTGCCGCCGCCGAAGTCCAAACCGAGACCCTTGTCCAAGGAGAGTCCGCCGGCGCCCAAGCCGATGCCCTTGTTGAGGGAGACCTGAGGCATGGGGATCTCGATGCCCTTGCTGATTCCTTTGCCGAGGCCGAGGCCGGATCCAAGACCAAGACCAGATCCAAGACCTAGACCGGATCCAAGACCGACACCAGGGTATCCGTATCCGTAAGCGGGTCCTCCGAATCCTTTGTTGAATCCGATGTTCTTGCCGATGCTAATTCCTTTGCCGTGGCCGAGACCAAGACCAGATCCAAGACCAAGACCAACTCCGGGGTATCCGTATCCGTAAGCGGGTCCTCCGAATCCTTTGTTGAATCCGATGGTCTTGCCGATGCCGAGTCCCTTGCCGAGACCAAGGGAGAATTGAGCGCTGCTCATGGCGACAGCGGCCAACAAAATAATGGCGAACTGTAAAATACATTGAAAAGAAAAAGTTAAAATGGAGAAAGTTAAAAATTAACAAACTTCAGCGATTCTATTTTGAATGTTCTAAATCTAAAATCCAAAAAAGGTTAACTATCGCAAAAGCAAGCGTAAAATGGGCAGATTATCGTTGTAGTTTGTAGAACTTTCACTTCGAAAAAGTTCCTAAACATCCAAGTCTATTTCTAAACAAACCTAACTTTCTAAGCTGCCTAAAAACGATTCAAAGAGTTCTTACCAAAGAGTTCATGGTTGCTGGTTGAAAGGCGGATGAGATGAGAACGGGAGAAGATTCAGGGCTGATTGTGATTTCCAAACGGAAAGGGACCCCTTTTTATACCGAAATCCCTCCGCGCGCTGGAAGCCAAGGGGCTCTTGCATCTCGTGACGTCCCTTCTCCGGGACATTCCCCATTGGCCGCTGTAGCCCCGGGTGGGGCTCGTTTTCGGGGTTATTTCCCCTTTTTCTATCTGTGGAGAAAGATGACTACGGATAAAGACACACCAGGGGGGGGGTGGGATTTCACCTCTCCCCGGTCTAAAAACGAGATTGGGCAAAATGCTCGACTCTCAAAGCGAACGTGACGTTAATAAATTGGAAATTATAGATACTTCACATTTTGATGGTTTCTTTATCAGCGGATAAATTATACAGATTAAATATATTTAGTACCTAATTAAAAACTGTGTGTCTTAGTGGTAGCTGTGGGTCATACGATGCTATTTAATCTCCGTTTAAACCATTTTGGAAAACCAGCAAAGTTAACTCAACTTTTCATATTTTAGGATTTAAGTAATGGTGGTTTAAGTTTTTAGCTTAAGAAACGAGGTAATCAAATCGGTTACAGTTTTGAGACTTAAAAATTATAAACTTATTTACAATTTAACATAAAAATGTTATAGTAAATTTAGTTAAATAAGCCTCAAACGTTTTAACTAAATTAAGTCAAATGAACCTCACACATTTTCACTAAATTAAACTAAATCAACTTCAAACTTTTTCACTTAATTAAACTAAAGCCCAGTTTACACTATACAATTAATTGGGCCACTTAATTGAAACTAACTAATTTTAAGCAAGAAAATTTAATAGTGTGAACAGAAAAATTGAAACCATTGTTCCAACTTTTTATGTTCACACTGTACAGTTTTCTTGCTTACAATTAGTTGGTTTCAATTAAGTCGCCCAATTAATTGTATAGTGGGAACTGGGCTTAAGCAAACTTAAAATTTTTCATTAAATTAAGTTAAATCAACTCGTAACGTTACTAATTTAATTTAAATTAACTTCAAACTTTTTCATTTAATAAAGTTAAATCAGCCTCAAAATGAGTCACTTAATTATAGGTAAATCAGATTCAAAATGAGTCACTTAATTATAGGTAAATCAGATTCAAAATGAGTCACTTAATTATAGGTAAATCAGATTCAAAATGAGTCACTTAATTATATGTAAATCAGATTCAAAATGAGTCACTTAATTATAGGTAAATCAGATTCAAAATCAGTCACTTAATTATAGGTAAATCAGATTCAAAATGAGTCCCTTAATTATAGGTAAATCAGATTCAAAATGAGTCACTTAATTATAGGTAAATCAGATTCAAAATGAGTCCCTTAATTTGAGGTTAATGAGATTTCCTCAATATATATTTATATATACATTAAACAATTATGTTAATTAAACAAAAGAATAAAAGTAAACAGAGTAAACAAAAACACAAAATAAATATGGAATAAAATAAAAAACAGTACTAAATCTCATCCAACATAATCTTTTTTATACAGGATTTAAATTTAAAAAAAAAACTTTATATTTCTATAATATTTGTACCTAATTTGTTGAACAGCTTTAATTTATCGTAACGTCGTAAATGCACATTGAAATAAGCCTGAAAACGGTTAATTTAATCACAATTAAATTATTTTACATGATTTGGATTTCACTTCTGTATATCTTCAATATCATAAGTAAAATAGGAAACAGAAGTATACCACTCAAAAACGCGTTTAGGTCTTAAATTCGAAAATAGCTTCTTTCAGAAACGAAGCGAATGTTCTACAATTACTCATCTGAATATTACTAAAACTAGTTTAAATTAATATAGAAAATTATAGGTTACATCATAAATAGCGTAAGTATGACACTAAAAAATTTCCGTAAAAGATATAGTGTATCGCGGAGTGATTGCGAAATCTCACACTAGAAATGCCCCGAAGATATTTAAGACTCGGTTGCAGTCCACGCGTCAAAAACCCCT
This sequence comes from Leiobunum rupestre, assembly GCF_980474605.1. Classification (NCBI taxonomy): domain Eukaryota; kingdom Metazoa; phylum Arthropoda; class Arachnida; order Opiliones; family Sclerosomatidae; genus Leiobunum; species Leiobunum rupestre. The sequence continues at coordinate 60,121,532 of NC_143386.1, forward strand.
GAAAAAAATCACGGGACTCCTAAAAAAATGTCTTTAGAAGGGGGTAAAGAGTCCACGGGACTCCCTCAAATTATTTCGCTAGCTGTGTAAAAAGAGGAAAAATTTCGAGAATTAAATAAAAAGTAGAATTATTTTTCTCTTTGAGGCATCTGTTTAGTGTATACTGACCAAAGACTATATAACGCGTTATATAGTCTTTGAAACTGACCACCACTATTTCAGCTCTCCGAATATTAGTCGGATTCCCCACGGAGCTAGAGCTCCCCATGGCTCCCCTATCTACTTATCTGTGAGGCCTATAGAAATTGACAATGACCAATGAAATATTTGGAACAGTGCCATTGAAGACCAAAATTTTGCTTTATTAATATGAATAAAGGTAGAAAAAAATTAAGCTCTATGCGTTTGGAATGAAGACTTTCATGGTTAAATTAATTGTGATCATATTTACGGGCATTTTAATTTACCCGATCACGATTATATATGAAAATATGTAAACACTGAGGCTGTAGTTCGATTACTAACTGTCTCTTTTATAATTACCATAAAATTTTTATAGGCTTTGCCTGGTTACTGGTTAGGTGCCATTTATTTTCGAATAAAGAGAGATTAAAGAACATATAAATTTAAACGAGGGGGGGGGGTGAAGAAAGAGGAAAGAGTCCGTCCTGGACTCGTCGAAAAAATAGATCGGCGGAGGGGTCCGGGTCCAGTGGACTCTCTTAAAAATATACACTATTTCCAAGGCCGCGTTTAGTAACAGCAAACGGGGTTGGACCGTTGAATGCGCATTCGCTACTGTACGACTTTTTTCACTTCCGGGATTGACGTCACGTTTGCAAACGGAGAGTCAACGAAATAAGCGGCTGGAAGAGCCGGTTATTTTGTTGATAAACACAATCGCGACGTCACAGCACGCGGGAAGGCTAGTTGCAGACGATATTTTATAAAATTTACAACAATCGAAAGAAAGCGTTCAACAGACGTGGCGTCACGATTGTTAACGGAGATCAACGGTTAATTAACAATTTCCCTTCCATAGAGCGTCACTGAACGTGGCCCAAGAGAGAAAAACGCGACGCGCGCATGAGCGTACTACGTCACAAGTTCTCGAGTCTTCTGCGGATCTATTAAAACGGTAGGGCTCATATGATAGACTATGTTTTCATGGAGGTAGGAAATACGGATTTCCTCAATCCGTATTTCTAAATCCGTGCTACACTGAATGAAAACGCTCGTATTTGAGAAAATACGTATTTTCTGAAATACGGGAAACGCACCCGTATTTCCTTGGTAAATTCGGATTTTCTACGAATGAAAACGCACGAACACGTGTTTGACACACTGGGGGTTTATTTAGTTGGAAATGTAGTAACTAATAAGTAGTGCTCGGACTTTGTTTTTTTTTATTCGCGAATAAATACTTTTAGCCTTAATTTATATAGTAATATTTTAAGATGAAATAGCTGAATAAACGAAAGTGGATACACCTAAAACTTAATAAAAACAATTATTTATTTGAATAAGTTGAATGAGTAGTAGATTAACGAAATCGTTGGTTACATAAGAAGTTTATTTCTTCACAAAAATGACGAAAAAAAATATCGCAATTTATGAAAATGAATAAATAATTCCGAGCACTACTAAAAAGTTGTGGTTTCACATGTTTTAACCTAGGTTTTAACGACACTTTTTTAAAATAAAAAATAAATGTAAGCGTAAATATAAAGATATAAACAATACATTTAATTGTTGACGTGATTAAATTAGTAAATTTTGCAAATAGGTTTTTTGTAATCGTACGCGAACAATTCAATTTTTACATTTTTAATTTTTATATAAAATAACCGAAGAAGCCGCGGAAGAGGGGGTGGTAACCTGGTAAATTCCCAGTGACGTAAACTACAGATAAGAACTCTAAAGTAGGATTGGGCTCATTTGAAGAAGTTAGTGGAACCGAATTCTGAATATAGCTTAATTTTAGTAATGGCCAACGAAACAATTCTTCTCCTTCTTAGGATTGAATTTGTTGCTCGTTGACATATTAATTTTCCTAAGCTAATAAATTGGGAAATTAAAGCTAAAGCGGTTTTTAGCATTAAACTGGCATCCATTTGCTTGGAGTTTACACTAATCACGCGTTACTGCAAAATGAAACGACCGGCCAGCTGCCCTTAACCGAAGGAAGTCGAGAGAGTAGTCAGAACATTCCAAGTGTAGAGGTTTCTGGGGGGTTTAAACCCGATTGAAAGTCGAGAGTGGACTTCCATGAAAACGTCCAAATACGAGTTTCTTAAAAAGCTCCCCGCTGAGAACAAAATCGGGATTTAATCAAATCCGCATTTCCTACCTCCATGAAAACATAGTCATATTTACGTCTGTCTAACGCCTTATTTTTTGAAACCAGCATATAAACCCGGCAAGCATTTTTTCGAACCTTAATATAAAGGTCTAAATTTAGTTAAGTATATAAATATATATTAATAGATTTTATTAAATATAAATTGTAATTAATTTAGAAATAATCATTTATTTCAATTATTTTTATTTTTATCTATTTTTAATTTCCAATAGATGAAAAGTGTAAGTTACTTTAAAGGGCAACGCGAGTGGCCATGCAGGCCCGTACATGGGGGGGCCCCAGGGGATGCTCAGCGCCCCCAAATGAGTACTTGAGCATCCCTAATTTACTAATTTCATAGGTGGGGAGATAAAAATGACTCAAGGCATTGGCACCCCCAAAAAGAATTTGAGCGCCCCCTAGTTTTGGCGGCTGTGTACGGGCCTGTGGCCATGTAGGGAGCGCTTGGTTTGGAACTATGTTTTCTTCTATAAGTCGTAAGTTGGTTTTCCCAGGAAGATTTTATACAACGCGGAAACCTTATTCTCCTTGGTGTAGCCACGTGGTGCAATTTCGCTCTTATTCGCGAATTTTCCAATTTTCTTAGCTCACCACCAACGAACCCAGGATTTTAGACTTAGCTTAATTTATTTATTATGGCGAAAAGAACTGAATTAGTTTCCGAGAGTTTGACGTTGATATTTTCGATTTAACAATGATTTGGAAAAAATTATTTGTCAATTGAATATTTTCAATTATGGAGGTTGAAACATTCACACACCTGGCCCTATTTCCAGTCTCCCTTAACAATTTCCAAATCATTATACCCCGACAGAATATTTATCTTTGTTTTATTACATTTTTTTACTATAAAGGATCCGATTTGTTGGTAACCTCGAAAACTTCACTTTCTTAGGAATACATGGATTTTGCTATCGCATAAGAACCGCGAGAGGCTCATTTATACAAAACAAATTCGGCAAATATGATTCTGCTTTTTTTACAGAGGGAAAAGCCTATTTCAGATAGCGCATGCGTGGTCGTTCTTTTTATCTATAAAGATAATTTACCCCCCTGCATGGCCACTTGCGTTGCCCTTTAATACTTGTAACAATTTTGCACGCCTTGCTTCGCGCCAAAAGTTACAGTGATTTTCCGTACGCGGGGAATCTTGTTTCTTCTATCTCTGGAATTTGTGACGTCAAAAGCTCGAGACAGGCCTCTTCTTCCCGCCCCAAATGTTTTCCCCCAAAACCGGCGCGTCCGCGTGAGCCAACCTTAGTGCGGAAAGCAGCGTTGCCATACGTAGTATAATTATGGTACAAATACCGTAATTTTGCATCATATACACGAATGAGAGAATGGGGCCAAAATTTTTAGCACGCCATTTTAAAGTTTTGACCCATTTCCGTTTCAAAAAATTTGCCTGGCAACAACGAAATGGTACTATTATTTTGAGAGCGTACCAAAATGTATTTCCAACCTTTTGTACTATAATGGTACTATTTTTATATTTTCAATATTTCTACTACTAAAATAATAAGAATTTCTTATTAACTATATACATAAAGTCGTCACCTGAAAACAAAAACCAAGTAACTTAATAAGTATAGTTAAAGTTACGTAGTTTTTGCTTACGGACGACGAAATTATAAGCCCACGTTCAAGGGTTGCCAGATCACTCGATAGTCAATACCATAGAAATCGGAATTTCTAATCGTCGCGCGCGGCAAAATTTCAAAAATCGTTCTATTTAGTTATTCTGATTTCTATGGTCGAGCTGACTACATCCACTCCCCACAAAGAAACGAACAACGAGAACAGTTATCCGCGTGTTTTGCAACAAACACTTTAAATTAAAAGTAATTAATACTATTTTCTATTGCTACCATAATTTCCATTGTTGTACTATAGTTTTTTTCTTTTGTACAATAGTTAGGTCAGAAAAATCTCGCAACGCTGGCGGAAAGCATTTTTACGAACCTTGGGGCGTAGGAACCAAGTAGGAACGTTCTAGAAGTTGGAGGGGGCAAAGATAATCGAAAAGGGATCTGGAGAATGGTTTGGAATTGTAGCTTCTCCGAATGCATGTGTACATTTTACTACTATGTAAATTGGCGGGAAAAGACTGAAATCTAAACACAGTTGAGGTTCTATAAGCTGTATATGCTTTTAAAATGATAATTTGAGTCTTTTGAAGATTTCAACTGACCAAAAAGCTGGAGGGGGCAATAACATTAGTTACCCCTCCCAGCAAAATTCTAGGGAAGGGCATTGCCCCCCCTGCCCCCCGGTTCCTACGCCCCTGTATTTATCAAATGTAATACTTTTAATCACTTTTGTATATGCTATGTATGTTTATAATATTTCTCCCAATGTAATGTAATGTAAAAGTTGTGTAATGAAAGCTGATCCAATAAGCGCATGCGCTTGTATATTCTATTCAGTTCAATAAACCTCTATAGGGAACTAACACTCCATAACTTTGTCGGTGGCCGCCATGTTGGGTAGAAGTTTTTTTCAATAGGAAAAAGCATGGGTGAGGTAGAACGGTTAGCTCATTATCCTATTCTATTCTAGTCTACCCTCTTCAGTGGCAAGGTTAGTGTGATGGCTATAGGGTGTATTCGCGTGACGTCATCATCGCTGTAGTGGAAGGCTAGTGTCATCTCCCTTTCCCCCTTAGAGCAATGGCCGCCATCTTCTCGCGAATACCACCTATAATACACATAATCAAACACAAATTTATTAGTATAATTTATCATTACTTTGCTAAAGTAAATTTAATTTTTACTGTTTCAATTTGGCACTTTCAAAGACTAGTAGCTCGGGTCGGTGGCGAAATAATATTACTAATAATAACCAGCTAGGCTAATACGAAATTAGGCACCACCTTAGTCTCAAATCATCTAACGACGTTTAATAGCATTAATTCTGGCGGTATCAACACAAACCTGGACATCATAGTATTATACATTAGGAATGTCTAAGTATCCATTGGAATCACACTGATAATGCGGATAGAGAAATGGGCGGGGCTTGAACTTCGACGAATAAATGTCCTGGCGGGTATTTCAAAATCTAAGGAAGTCTGATGATTCTAATTAATGGATTTGACCAACTTCCTTAGACATTCTGAGTTAATACATACATGTATATATCTTCTTCCCTAAACACATAAATTATAGAACTAAAGTCTAAAATCCCTTAAATTAATTTTCATAAAAACAATAAATCAAATTAAATATTTGTCCTTCGTTGTTACCACAGTTGTTACTCCATTTGATAAAGAGTACATAGACTTCTGCTTTCGCGTAATGTCTTGGGCTATTTTAGCGGAGCCATCGCCATCTATGATAATTATCTGAAACTTTCTTTCGCAATGCAGTTGTTATTTAACCAGTGGAAATGTATGGACATTTAGAAAATAATATTAAAGCGGCATACGTATCAAGAAAATAAACTGTTAAAAACGACTAAATACAATAAAAAGTATCGTACATTTAGAGCTTTTTAACATTTAATTATCTTGACATTACAGGTACTTAAATATTTAACTAAAATTGTCAAAACTAACTAATTGAAACACTAGTTAGACGCTAGCATAAACTCTATTTATGTCTTATTCAACTTGTTAAAAAGTTCCACGGGCTCGAGCGATTTAGCGCGTGCTCCCTGAAATATAAAAAAAACGCACGAGCTTTTTACGCTAAAATATTAAAGAGCGCGTGGAACATTTTAAAAAGTTGAACAAGACATGAATAATTTATGCTAGCGCCTATTTATAAATTGAAAAATATAGGCGTTGTGCTGAAAGTAGTCGGGAAGTACCGTAATTACGTGAAATATATCCAATGATATCATAAAAAAAGACCGAGAACATTAAAATCAATTTAATTTTATAATAGTTTGGAAGTTATATTATATTTTTGCTTAATATGATTAACTCATCCTCATTTTGATTTATCGAATAAATTTAATGTTTAGAGCATCGTATTTGAAATGGGGAAAATAGACAATGGTCGAATAGTACCTTCGTTTCAATTGCGGATGAAAGGGTGAACCCCGGCTGGAGTTTCCAGAAACCCCGAAAGATCGTTTTCCCTTTTAAGGGGCTCTCCCCAACAGAAAACCAGAATAGCCCTTTGACCGGGAAAGTGGCCGGTAGTATAAAATGGGCTCCTGATGCTCTAGAAGGGTCACAAACGAATCTTGACCGTCCAAAGTAACTGCTCATCTCTTCTCCAAGTTCTCTTCATCGCTCTGGGATCTGCCACTTGACCATTTCTTCGAAAATGAACTACTTGGTAAGAATAATACTTTGATTTTCTACCCTTTCATGTGATTTTAAGCGAGCATTTGACTTTGTCTTTGCAGTGTCTCGCTTTGACCGTCTTGTCCGCGGTGGCGTGCTGCCACGGCTTCTTCCTGGGTGAACTGATGGGTGGCTATCCCGCTGGACTGGGCTTCGGGCTGGGCAAGGAGTTGGGGCTGACCAAGAGCATCCCCATCCCTCAAGTGACCTTCAACAAGGGCGTCGGATTCGGAGGCGCCGGCCTCTCGCTGGACAAGGGCGTCGGCCTCGACTTCGGACACGGGCTCGGCGTCGGTTTCAACCTGGGCAAGACTCTGGGACCCGGAGGGATCGGCCTCCGCTTCGGCAAGAACCTCAACTTGGGGCCCTTGAGCCTCGGCTTCAGTAAGAACATCGTATTGCCCTTGGCTTTCAACAAAGGAGTCCAACACGCACTGGCCTTCGCCTAAAGATCCTCTTTCCCATCTTTACCACCATATGTCTCATTCTCTTTGTAAGATTTTTCGTAATAAATGCAAAAATTATTATAAGTAATTGTTTCATAATTTTCTAAGTATTAATTTATTAACATCTGAGTGTACAGTTACCACACTTCGGGCATATTGAAGAAGGAAAATTTGAATTAATTAATTTATATGAAAGGTGACAAAAACTTTGTTACGTATTTATCTCCTTAGTGTGCAGCAATTCAAAATATTAATTATGACAAAAAGCTTGTCGTTATATTAGCCAAGAAATCTTCCAATCACTAACAAAGGTCAGATCTAAGTTATAGACAAGAATGATTTCAAGTTTAGCTTTAAAATCATCGAGAATGCTCCCTAGGATTGTTGGATCGAAATAGGTCAGAGGACATTAAACGCACTCTCGCCAGCTCAAAATTGGTGTTAGCGTCGAGCTCGGGACTACTTATTTCCTTTCAATTTGTTCCATTAGATAGTAGCGGCAATGAGAGTAGCGGAGGTTTCTCTAACTACGCTGTACAGCCAAATGTAGCGGAGAGAGGATTTTCAGCCCCTGGAGTGACTGATTTCTAACTCTTTGGGGCATATAGTTCATTCCTTGTCACATATACTTTTACTCTAAGGTTCGACTTTCACAATAAAGATTGAAGTGAGATTGGAATAGCTCGTAGCACGCGTCGCGAGATTGCGTTTAAATTATTTTTTTATTTAAATGAATATGATTTGAACCAAAAATAAATTTTTTCTTTAAAAAATTCATTGAATTAAGTAACATAACATAACATAACATAATATTAAAATCTTTAAGAAACAAGGGTGTATATTAAAATTCATGTGCTTCTTCTTTACAATACTTCATTAACACAAAATGTAGGTATTCAAAAATGGCAAAAAATAGGCTTTATAGAATAGTTCTTTCTATAAAGTAACATGGCCTTCTTGTTTTAATGTAGCTCTTACGTCACGGTATTTACCTTTTCCAACACTACGAGCGCGCGCTCGAATCACGAGGAGCTTCCTATTTTCTAACGCTCGTGCAAATCGCGCGTGCTAAAATAATTCTACCAAAGCCAAGTCTTGTGACGTAAGAGCAACATGTTATACTTCTACTTTTAACAAGTTGGATAAGCGTAAAAAAATTATAGAAAGAACTATTGTACGCCCAAGCAAACAAAATTTTTAAATTTTATTAAGATAATGTTTTTTTTTTTAGTTTGAATAAACGATATTATCAAAGGGAATATAACCTGCAAAGCAATCTTTATGGAAGACCCCTTCAATTTTTCAAATTTCCTTGTGCAGACTACAATGGTGCCAAACCTTTCTAAAGCCAAAGGCAAGAGTGGCCAGAGATGCAAACGTTGGTGTTCCACACCAAATACCTGAGGTTATATTCGCTTTAAAGTACCTATAAATTAAATATGATGATAAACATTATTTGCTTAGAAATCGATATATTAAACCATAAATTATATGATTTTAAAATAGAAGTTTTTGGATAAATTATGTATTTTAATTTTTTTTAAGCTTTGCAAAAATATCTTAACTTGAAGTTACTATATAATAATAATAATCAGCTAAGCTAATACCCAAGGCACCACTTTAGGCCCAAGTCATCTAGCGAATTCAGGTCGTTGGGCTACAATGCCTATATTCTGATTATGAATTATTTATTTTGTAAATATGTTTTTAGTGAACAGTTTAAACCACACCTCTAAAATGTGAACTTGGAAACTTGAAGCTGAGTGTAGTTCCCCGAAGTTCCCCCGTTCACGTGTTAGATATCTGGCTCAAGCTAGCTATTATTTAAGCGTTTATAATTATTAAGAGCGCAAAGCGTTTAGGACTAAAATAAGCAAAAACAAATTTTGACGCATGAAAATATATTATTTTTATTTCGCAGTATACATTTCGCCGAAACTCTAAACAAAACAAACAATGAACGATATTGATGAGGCGATAGGAACGGGGAAATGATGAGGAGGGCTAATTAAAGTTTAATCAAATGTGATTTAACCGTAGACAACGCCGGATCCATATCCGTTGTTGTAACCCTTGTAGACTCCGGTGTTGACGCCCTTGTAGAAGTCGATGGCTGGGACGGGGATACCGACGCTCTTGTCCAATCCGAATCGGGTGAAACCGAGATCGACGTTCTTGCCGAAAGTGGCGCCGACTCCTGCGGGACCGAAGGTCTTTCCGAAACGAAGGTACACTTCCGGGATGGGAATGGCCTTGCTGATGCCGACGCCCTTGCTGCCTCCGAGACCGAAGAGGTTGCCGAGTCCAATATCTCCGCCGAGGCCGACATCCTTTCCAACGCCGACATCTCCGCCGAGAGCCAGACCACTGTCGAGACCACCGCCGAGACCACCGCCAAGACCACCGCCAAGACCAATATCTCCGCCAAGAGCGACACCATTACCAACGCCGACATCTCCGCCTAGAGCCATACCATTGCCGAGACCGATATCTCCACCGAGACCGAGTCCTTTACCAGCGCCGCCGAGTTCAATGTCTCCACCGAGACCGAGTCCTTTTCCAGCACCGCCGAGTCCAATGTCTCCACCGAGACCGAGTCCTTTTCCAGCACCGCCGAGTCCAATGTCTCCACCGAGACCGAGTCCTTTTCCGTCTCCAATTCCTCCACCGAGTCCACCACCGCCCAAGGCGGACAAAGCTCCGAGACCAAGCCCCAAAAGACCACCGAGACTACCAATGTCTACGTTGACGTCTTGGGCGCTAGCAACGGCGGCCAGAACGACTAAAGCTAAACACTGGAAAAATACAAATATAATTTAAGATTTAACGTCTTTTAAAAAATCGGAGCCGATCGTTAACTAGTAAAAGTTTGTAAATGGAAATATTCTTACCAAAGAGTTCATCTTGAAAATATTGAAGAGTTCACTGGTTGACAATGTTAACTGAAAGAGAGTGAGCTGGTTTGTGTCTTTCGGTGGAGGTGGGAGCTCCTTTTATACCGATTCGGTTTCGTCCGATGGTCCACGTCATTGTAATTGGGAATAGGCTGGGATTTCCCCTTATCTGTCATTGTAAGTACACCCTTTTCAAATCAGTCGAGAACCATCTCGACGGAAAATAAGAACTAATAATCGCACTAATTAAAAGAAAATTCGGCACACTCGAGTTCCCGACTAAAGGGCAACATTTTTTGGCAAAACAATATTGGTCAACACGAAACGATAAACAAGTTGGTCCGTGCGAATGGAAAATCATCGCCGTTAAAACAAAACGACGTAACTTGAGATACGTGGTTTTGTAAAAACTGACATATTTATATTCTACACCCCAATTTACGTATATCACATTTAAAACATTAATAGGTTGCAATTGAATATCTTTTTTTAAATCGAGAAAACATTTAAACGTATCACTTCGTGCAAAAGCACGTATCTTGCTTATTGTCAGCTCCTATCTCACTACATGACGCGAGACCACGTATCTCTAAAAATTCCCCTTTAGCAAAATATTTTTAAATTAAAATCCTCATAAATTCAATATTGAAACGAAATTATTTAACTATAAAATTAACTCGCGTGTAAAAACCTAACACGCGATTTCACAAATCCATGCAAAATTAAAAACCCATTTTTCTCATAAAGGGCCCGAAAAGATACGTGGTTTTGTTTTAACGGCGACAAAATATACTTTCACACAAAAGTGACATAATTACCAAAAGTGTGTCAATCGGACCTATTTCTTAATGAATGTTACGAGCGAAATACAAGTTGGGAGGGGAGAAGGGATGCCTTGGGGAGGGAAGGAAGTTAAAACCAACAAATAACGCCTCGTAGTGAGGAACGGAGGAACTAATTAGCACTGGTCAAAGTTAGTGTATTTTTTTATTTTTCGTCGTTCTGTGGAGATGCTATCGCCATCTACCTACGATATAATACCATAGACTAAAAAAGATCCAGAAAGGCGTCCATAAATAGTCTTTTATGTGGTCGATCTCGAGTCGAGCATTCATTAAACCTTTAGCATACGAAAGTACAGGGATTGTCACACTTTTCGTAATTATGTCACTTTTGTTTCACAACGTAATAATCACGCAAACGATTTTATTGCTCAAGTTTTGAAAAAAGTCGGTTTTTCTGACCAAGGCTTAGCTCCAAATACTTTTCGTTCACATCCATTTGATTACGCAAAACCAAATTATAATATTAAAATTAAATATTTACGACTATATGATGAATTTCTAAATTGCATTTTGAATAATCAGTGGTAGCCTAAGAAGGGACATGTTTCAAGCGAATAACATTTGCAGGATAGGGAGAGGCATACCTTTCTCATAAGAGATATGTTATAGATTTCTGGTTAAACGAACCAGCGTCGAGAACGTGTTTTTCTCACAAAAGTCGAAACCGAAGTTAAGCAAAAATATTAGCTATCGTGAATAGGCCTGGAATGTAGCTTTTATATGCGGATCAATTGCATTAAACCAACTTAAACAAACTTAAACAAACTTAAACCAACTTAAACGAACTTAAACAAACATAAACCAACTTAATCAAACTTAAGCCAACTTAAACAAACGTAAACCAATTTAAACCAATTTAAACCAACTTAAATAAACTTAAACCAACTTAAAAAAACTTAAGCCAACTTAAACAAACTTAAGCCAACTTAAACAAACGTAAACCAACTTAAACAAATTTAAGCCAACTTAAACAAACTTAAGCCAATTTAAACCAACTTAAACCAACTTAAATAAACTTAAACCAATTTAAAAAAACTTAAACCAACTGAAACCAAATTAAACCAACTAAAACAAATTAAATCAACTTAAACAAACTGAAACCAACTTAAGCAGACTTAATTACAAGGGAGGTGTGAGGGGTCGAAAGTCGATTCAAAAAACGTCACTGAAACGTCATCAGAGTGTAGCTTCGTAAATGCGGCGTACGGCGACCGAATGACGTATTTTTGACCGACTTCAAGCCCCCCTCCCCCCCCCCCCACAGCTCTACTATTGAACAAACATTGCTGCACCAATTTTTTATCACAGAATTATTGCTGTTGTTTGGACAGATATTGGAAGATTTGGGAAGATAGAACAGGCTCAATGGAAACTTAAAGAGAGTATGAACTAAAACAAACAATTGCCTGCTAATACGTGGCCTGACTTGTTTTTAAACATTGCTTTTTGACTACTGGCATAAGTAACATAATAATAGAAAGTATGAAAATTATAAAGAATTATCATCGAACTGATTTTTAGAGTTATTGGGCAATCAAGGTTAAGTTTACCACAGAGTCCCTTGGGGCTACATATGTCCAAGTTCGTTTGCTGGTCCTAAACAGAGTTGGACACGACTGTCAGTGTCGAAAATAATATTAATTCATATTAAAACATACTTTTTGTTATTATGTTATTTTTGCTACTAGTAGATTCGAAATCTGTATTTCGGTGTTTACGAGGAGGATAATAACTCCTTGGTGTTTATGTGATTTTCCCTCGTGAGGTAACTAACTAAATGCACAACTTTTATGAATACCGCAATTGATATACCTGTCTTTGCTGTAACACACTTTTTGAAAAACTTAAATAAAACATACATGCTTAGATCAAAGTGTAGTAGCTCTTCGCATCAGCAAAGTACGTCCTATGATGGATTAAACACTAATCCATGGTCCTATAAATATTTTGATTTTGAAATTTAGAAATAAGCTTTTACGTCGCTTAGCTAAGATCAAACTGTAGTAACCAGGGTTGTCTAGTTTCAAGGTTCAAATCATGGTCTAAGCCTAGTGATTTTTAAACTTTGTTACGATTTAGTTAAAATTATTCTCAATTATTTGTAAATTTTCTTAACCAAACATGGTCAAACTAAACTAAAACGTCTTCTTTGCCAAAATATTTGTACACAATTAAAACTTAAACCAAAACTATTTAACTATTTTAAAGCGAAATTTTTTGTAATCTAGGCATATAATTTTGCTACTTTTTAAAAAAAATCTTAACTCAAATTAAATTTTAGTTAATGTATGTACAGTTAAAATAATTAACAGAATTGAAAAATAGTTTAAAAGTAATAGAAACAAGTGGTTTGCTAAGCCTTGTAGTATCTTTTGCATAAGCTGTTAGACGTATTAATATTGGATACTATTAGACCCAATAGAGACTTGGCACTCCGTAGCTTTGGCCATGGCCGCCATTGTTGTCATATTTTTCTCCCCACGATAAAAACTATTGAAAAAAAAAACTGTGACGTAGCACTGCCAAGTCCCTATAGACGTATAATAGATTATCTAAATCCAAGTCCGATGCTTTTCAAACGATGGCAGAGAACTAGTATTTTCCGTAACTGCAGTTTCGTCATTTCATCGCAAACTGCAACATGGAAGATTTGGGAAAATTGAAAATCTTCTGTATCAATGGAAAGCTAAACCCAAGCGGTATTTCGATTAAAAAGCAACCAAATATTGTTTATTGACATATTTTCAAACAGTTGGAAATAGCTGATGAAACCGGTAAACAGTGGAATTAATTTAGCTATTACTAATACATTTCTAATCATCTCGGATATTTACACTAATATTTATCCGAATGCTATCTTTGATATCGCGTTTTTCCTCTCGCACTTAACATGCACGTGAAAAAACCCCGATTATCGAAGTCCATATAGAAAACTCTCCAAAATTGAAGTTTATTTCCCCCGAGAATATCAGACCAATAGAAAGTTAGTGGTCTGTCAAATTTAAACAGCAACAGCTCCAAATCTGAAACGCTGAGCTTAGGAAAAAGACGCAACCATGAATACTCTGGTAAGGATTTATATTATTTTATAATTTTAAATTTATAGAAAATATTAGAAAAATGCAGTCTTAATATGTAGAGTTCAAGTTCCAGTGCTATATTTTAATTTTTAATTTAAAATTAATTATAGTTAATTAGTGTCTCTTCTTATAATGCTTAAAATAGTTTCTTTAAGTTTTTACTTATTCAATAGCTGGAGGTATTTAGTTCCAAATGAAAAAATTGTTTGCTACGACTCTTTTTCAACGTAACTAGTGCTAGAAACGTGATATAAGATGATACAAGTTAAAAGCCAGTATAAAGTTCTATATTTAAAACGCTTGTAGAGGTTAACGGTAATAGTAAGTATAGGGAGCTGTTGGCTAACGTGGCATGAAGGGCTTGCCACCACCCTTCTATACGCGATGTAACCCAGCCCTATGATTTAAAGGCATTAAAAGTCAGGGCAGTGCAGAGACTTTTCGGGACCTGGGGCAAATTATGTCATCGTGGGCCCTTCTAACTGAAAAATGCAAAATACTTTTTCCATAACTCAAAATGACAAAGGCAAAATGCTTTCTCCATAACTCAAAATGCCAGATACAAAATGCATTTTGAAAATTGGTTGTTCTAAATGCAAAATGTAAAATGTAAAATGCTTTTTCCAGCTCAAAGTAAAAATACAAAATGCATTTTGAAAATGTCTCTACAATTAGTAATTAATTATTAAATAATTAATAATTTATAATTTATAATTTATAATTTATAATTTATAATTTATAATTTATAATTTATAATTTATAATTTATAATTTATAATTTATAATTTATAATTTATAATTTATAATTTATTAATAATTAATTGGTAATTAACTAGTAATTAATTATAATTTATAATTTATTAATAATTAATTGGTAATTAACTAGTAATTAATTAATAATTAACTAGTAACTAATTATTAATTAATTGCTATTGATAATTAGTAATTAATTGTTATTGTTAATTAGTAATTAATTGCTATTGATAATTAGTAATAATTGTTATTGTTAATTAGTAATTAATTGTTATTGTTAATTAGTAATTAATTGCTATTGATAATTAGTAATTAATTGTTATTGTTAATTATTAATTAATTAGTAATCAATTGTTATGGTTAATTAGTAATTAATTGTTATTGTTAATTAGTAATTAATAAAAATTACGTAGAAATTTCAAAACCATCGTCGCAGCCCAAGGTTTGTAAAAATACTTCGTGGGAAATAAAGTACGAATGTTCGTCTGCTTCTAAGTAAATGAGTAACTGAGTATCGCCATCTGTGATTACTTGGGAGTAAATAGCAGACGAACTTTCTCTACAAGAACTGCGATGATGGTACCAGTGTAAAAACATTTTGAAAATGTTTTTCCACATATCAAACCCACAAAATGTAAAATGCCAAATAGTTTCCTAGAAACTCAAAATGCAAAATGTAAAATGCATGATACTTTTTCTAACTCAGAATGCATTTTGAACAACCCTGATGGGTCCGTACCAGGCCCCTATAAAGCATGCTTCTTGGCCCTTTTCCTCCAGGCCTTGCTGATTTTACCCACCTCCTGCCCCAGTGTCTGCACGACCCTGTTGAAAGTCGCTTGATTATTTGATTTACTATTATTATTATTACTGGGAGATCTAATTTATCATTTACACCACTGGCTAATTTAAAAAAAAATCGTAGCGGGGGTTAGCAGACGACGTTCTTCACTTTTTAGAACGAGTTATTTAAAAATTACCAAACTAATATTTTAAGCTTTAGATAAAGTGATTTGATCTATTAATATAGAAAAATCTGTATTTAAATATTTTATCAAAGCTGAGTGACAGCTAGGAGCAACAAACACAAGGAGAACGCAGCTAGCCTTTAAACACGCTAACGCCGTGTTGTGTACAAATTTCATTGGGCGAGCCTTTAAGCTGAGCATTTTACAGAAAAAGGGAAGACAATTTCCGAATTTCCCCCTTCCGACGGCCGCAATGAAAACTGTACGCAAGAAAATGCATCCTTGTGTAGGTGCTGTGTTAGTTGCTCCTAGGTGACAGCAAGTAGAAAGTCAAATTTTTGTTTAGCCTACAGGCTGGCTTTCACCATGGACTAATTAATTAGTCCATGCTTTCACTTTGGTTTCATTATTGGCGTCGACGCGGTTTTGCCCAAGTGAAAAGTCGACGCAAAAACCAGTTTATTAAGCCGAACACGCTCGCTGTCGTCGTGTTTTTGCCCTAGTGGAAACCAGTCTTTAGCCCTAATACAATAATTTTGCGTTTTTGCAATTATGAAAAAAGGTCTTAGCCATAATACAAATTATTCGTGTCAACCTTCCAGCGTAGTGATGACAATTTCTACTTTCAGTACATCCTCTCGAGCCTGTTGTCCGCCATAACGCTCAGCAACGCCGCCGCTTTCACTGGGTTGGCGCAGCTACTGGAGGCTCCTCTATCGCAATTGTCGATGCTTGGACAACTGAACGACAAGTTAAGCTTCGAGAAACAATTGGGCCTTAACAAAGAAATGTACCCCGGCCTCCCTAATTTGGTCACAGTCGTGGGCCAAGGATTAAACGTTGCCAAGAACATTCCTATCCCGCAAGTATCGCACACCACGGGTGTCGGTTACGGACCGAAGGGAATTGCCTTCAACAACGATTTCCTATACGAATTCGATAAGAATACTGCCATGGGCATTAATGTGGCCAAGACCGCCGGACCCGCCGGATTGGGAATGAGTTTCGGCAAAGATATCGAATTCGGGTCTCTCAGGATTAAGCTCAACAAGAACTTCGATATTCCAGCAAAGCGCAATAAAGAATTTGGTAGCGAGAAGCGAGTCGTCCTTGCTTGAGCACTTCAGCTGGGTAAGTCGTCAATACCTCAAAAGGATATCACGTTACCTTAGCTTAAAAAGTCAATTACAAGTAGAAAACAGTTCAGTATATATATATATACACTTCAAATGTCAAATTAATACTATAGTTTCCCTGATTATTATCATAGAAATGGGTGTAGTTTACAGCCGAGTTTTTGCTCTCGAAGGCGGCAAACCAATGATTTTGAAAATAAGCGCAACGTCATACATTCGACGTACGTCCCGCCATAACCCATAAGCCTACCATAAGGGGTAGGTATTCAAAATCTGCACCTCCTAGTGGCTACGTCCTCAACTATGCATTTCTGAAATAAATACATAAATGAGAGAATGGGGCCGGAATTTACAGCGCGCCATATTGAAGTTTTAAGTGACTTCCGTTTTTAGAAATTTGTCTGGCAAACCTGACATGATGAATGCGCGTAAGCCGTGCGCGAATGTTTTTAAACTTAGAACCACGCGGGAAAAAAATCTCCACCGCGAGCCCTTAGTACCGTAGCCAAGGCTTATGCACAATTTTATCGTTTCAGAATTTAAAATTAACACTTATCTTTACAAAATTATTCATTAGAACCTAAAACTGGCAATTAGAAATTAGAGTTGCGTTTCTGTAGGTATTTATTTTTCAAATTTGAGATAACTCACGTTTTGTGTGGCATTTATCAACCCGAGCGTGGCTGCTCTACCAAGTAAGAGAATATTTTAGATGTAGAAATTTTGAAAACGAAGATGTCGCTACTGCCCTATCGTCGTACGTTAATTTTTTTCTCGCATGGACAATGCCGTAAACATGTGGCTTTTTACTTATGATGATCTTATGATAGGCTTATGGTCAGCAACGTGATTTTAGGATTTTACAGGAGGGGCAGAACTTTAGAGCTCCGGAAAACCGGTTTTTTAAAAAGACAAAAACCCGTCAAATTTAATATTTTTGGGATTTTTAATCGAAATAGTTATTGCATATTTGCTATTGATTTTCAGGATAATAGCGAGAACAAAAGATTTCCCAAGATATGCATGAACATTTTAAGATCATAGAAATTCAGGGGGGGGGGGGGCGAATAAATGTAGTTTTCATTTAGCCCCTTAAATAAGTGAATCAATGTCATTAAAATAGGCAAATCAATGTAGCTTTCACTTAATCATTAAAATAGGCAAATCAATGTAGCTTTCACTAAATCATTAAAGTAAGCGAATCAATGTAGCTTTCACTTAATCATTAAAATAGGCAAATCAATGTAGCTTTCACTAAATCATTAAAGTAAGCGAATCAATGTAGCTTTCACTTAGCCACTTAATAAGCGAATCAATGTAGCTTTCACTAAATCATTAAAGTAAGCGAATCAATGTAGCTTTCATTTAGCCACTTAAATAAACCAATCAATGTAGCTTTCACTTAATCATTAAAATAAGCTAATCAATGTAGCTTTCACTTAATCATTAAAATAAGCAAATCAATGTAGCTTTCATTTAGCCGATTAAATAAACCAATCAATGTAGCTTTCACTTAATCATTAAAATAAGCAAGTTAATGCAGCTTTCACTTAATCATTAAAATAAGCTAATCAATGTAGCTTTCACTTAATCATTAAAATAAGCTAATCAATGGAGCTTTCACTTAATCATTAAAATAGGCAAATCAATGGAGCTTTCACTTAATCATTAAAATAGGCAAATCAATGGAGCTTTCACTAAATCATTAAACTAAGCGAATCAATGTAGCTTTCATTTAGCCACTTAAATAAACCAATCAATGTAGCTTTCACTTAATCATTAAAATAAGCTAATCAATGTAGCTTTCACTTAGCCACTTAATAAGCGAATCAATGTAGCTTTCACTAAATCATTAAAGTAAGCGAATCAATGTAGCTTTCATTTAGCCACTTAAATAAACCAATCAATGTAGCTTTCACTTAATCATTAAAATAAGCTAATCAATGTAGCTTTCACTTAATCATTAAAATAAGCAAATCAATGTAGCTTTCATTTAGCCGATTAAATAAACCAATCAATGTAGCTTTCACTTAATCATTAAAATAAGCAAGTTAATGCAGCTTTCACTTAATCATTAAAATAAGCTAATCAATGTAGCTTTCACTTAATCATTAAAATAAGCTAATCACTGGAGCTTTCACTTAATCATTAAAATAGGCAAATCAATGGAGCTTTCACTTAATCATTAAAATAGGCAAATCAATGGAGCTTTCACTAAATCATTAAACTAAGCGAAAAAATGTAGCTTTCACTAAATCATTAAAGTAAGCGAATAAATGTAGCTTTCATTTAGCCACTTAAATAAGCGAATCAATGTAGCTTTCAATTAATCATTAAAATAAGCGAATCAATGTAGCTTTCACTTAATCATTAAAATAGGCAAATCAATGTAGCTTTCACTAAATCATTAAAATAGGCAAATCAATGTAGCTTTCACTAAATCATTAAAGTAAGCGAATCAATGTAGCTTTCACTTAATCATTAAAATAGGCAAATCAATGTAGCTTTCACTAAATCATTAAAGTAAGCGAATCAATGTAGCTTTCACTTAGCCACTTAATAAGCGAATCAATGTAGCTTTCACTAAATCATTAAAGTAAGCGAATCAATGTAGCTTTCATTTAGCCACTTAAATAAACCAATCAATGTAGCTTTCACTTAATCATTAAAATAAGCTAATCAATGTAGCTTTCACTTAATCATTAAAATAAGCAAATCAATGTAGCTTTCATTTAGCCGATTAAATAAACCAATCAATGTAGCTTTCACTTAATCATTAAAATAAGCAAGTTAATGCAGCTTTCACTTAATCATTAAAATAAGCTAATCAATGTAGCTTTCACTTAATCATTAAAATAAGCTAATCAATGGAGCTTTCACTTAATCATTAAAATAGGCAAATCAATGGAGCTTTCACTTAATCATTAAAATAGGCAAATCAATGGAGCTTTCACTAAATCATTAAACTAAGCGAATCAATGTAGCTTTCATTTAGCCACTTAAATAAACCAATCAATGTAGCTTTCACTTAATCATTAAAATAAGCTAATCAATGTAGCTTTCACTTAGCCACTTAATAAGCGAATCAATGTAGCTTTCACTAAATCATTAAAGTAAGCGAATCAATGTAGCTTTCATTTAGCCACTTAAATAAACCAATCAATGTAGCTTTCACTTAATCATTAAAATAAGCTAATCAATGTAGCTTTCACTTAATCATTAAAATAAGCAAATCAATGTAGCTTTCATTTAGCCGATTAAATAAACCAATCAATGTAGCTTTCACTTAATCATTAAAATAAGCAAGTTAATGCAGCTTTCACTTAATCATTAAAATAAGCTAATCAATGTAGCTTTCACTTAATCATTAAAATAAGCTAATCACTGGAGCTTTCACTTAATCATTAAAATAGGCAAATCAATGGAGCTTTCACTTAATCATTAAAATAGGCAAATCAATGGAGCTTTCACTAAATCATTAAACTAAGCGAAAAAATGTAGCTTTCACTAAATCATTAAAGTAAGCGAATAAATGTAGCTTTCATTTAGCCACTTAAATAAGCGAATCAATGTAGCTTTCAATTAATCATTAAAATAAGCGAATCAATGTAGCTTTCACTTAATCATTAAAATAAGCTAATCAATGTAGATTTAATTTACACACCCAAATAATCAACGCTAAACTCAATTTTATCAAAATGTATAGTAATCATGTCATTATCAATCAAATAACTAAAGCGTTCTTAATTTATTTCGCAGGTGAAGACGATGAAAATGTAAATAAGAGGTATCATCAGTCATACGAGCCTCGACGAGAGGCATCATTTAATTATAAAAGTATTGTTAATAGATATCAACGTAATATTTCGGAATGAAATGGAGCAAATAATGAAAATAAAAATGTTTTGGTGTCGCCATGTTCTCAACCTGTTTTTAAAAGACAAATTATGGAAAACCTTGTCTTTACACGCTTGACAAAGTCTCGCCTTTCCGTAAAGACTCTATTTTAAGAAAATGTAACGCGCTAAAATGGTGTTTTATTTTCCGGTATTCTAAGCACTTTTAAAGAGTTTAATATCACCGTGATTTTTAAAACCAAACGCTAAGTTAATAAATGAAATTTAAAACAGTTCTTGATATCGTTTAAATTTCTCTCGCATTTAAACACAAATATTTATTGCCCAATATTTGATTATACATATCATGAGTCTATAATAATATCTTATAAGTTTTACACTTCCAATTCTTCGTATACAAAATGTTTATTGAAAGCGCAAACTCTACACGAAACTTCTCACGCTAGGGCGAAATTTTCTTCTAATGATGATGTCAATCTGTGAATAAATTATTTAACAATAGGCCTACTTATAACACAATATGGGTATGCGAAGCCAGCTAGTTGGAATATCTGTAAGTTAGTGGGTTAATAATCTAAATCCTTACTGACGCGAGAACTACCCTAATTTTTATGTTCTGTGCTGGTTTGTTCAAACCCAGCAACTGTGACTCATTGTTTTAGTTGAAATCCAACGCCATTTTGGAAAATGGTATATCATGGCCGATTTCATATGCGAGTCGCGCTCGAAATTCAATTATATTCTATTATAAGCGTGTATATGATCCTAAGAAAATTAAAGCTTAATGATTAGCAGCTTTCAATTTAACTTTGAAATCTTGTGAAGTGGCTAATGACGTTAAAAATAAGCCACAAACTATAAAATAAATAAATAATAATAATCAGCTAGGCTAATACCCAAGGCACCACTATAGGCCCAAGTCATCTGGCGACTTCTAATGCCTTAAACAGATGAGCGGGTTACAATGCGTAGGAGGGGGGTGGAAAGCCCTTCTGGTCACGCGAGCCAACAGCTCCCTACACCATGGGCCAAATAATGATAAATCATTTATCATTATTTGGCCCATGCCTACACTAACTATTACCGTTAACCAAAAGTAACATAATTACCAAAAGTGTGACAATCCCTGTACTTTCGTATGCTAAAAGACTATTTATTGTCGCCTTTCTGGATATTTTTTAGTCTATGGTATTATATCGTAGGTAGATGGCGATAGCGTCTCCACAGAGCGATAAAAAATCAAAAAGTACACTAACTTTGACCAATGCTACTTAGTTCCTCCGTTCCTCACTACGAGGCGTTATTTTTTGGTTTTAACTTCCTTCCCTCCCCAAGGCGTACTTTCCCTCCTCCCCTCCCAACTTGTATTTCGCTCGTAACATTCATTAGAAATAGGTCCGATTGACACACTTTTGGTAATTATGTCACTTTTGCGTTAACCTATACACTCTTAAACGCACTCTCACCAGCTGAATTTCCCCACATAGGTAGCTTTTAGTTCTTTTATGAAAAAGAGATGGCGATGGAGTCTATCGCGACGCGTGCTACGAGCTATTCCAATCTCACTTCAATCTTTATTGCGAAAGTCGAACCTTAGAGTAAAAGTATATGTGGGAAGGAATGAACTATATGCCCCAAAGAGTTAGAAATCAGTCACTCCAGGGGGTGAAAATCCTCTCTCCGCTACCTTTGGCTGTACAGCGTAGTTAGCGAAACCTCCGCTACTCTCATTGACGCTACTATCGAATGGAAAAAATTTGAAAGAAAATAAGTAGTCCCGAACTCGACGCTAACACCCATTTGAGCTTGCGAGAGTGCGTTTAAACGCGCCTCCCCAATCAACCGCCATTACCATAAAGTCTACGGGGAGGGTGATGAAATTTCTAGGGTAGAGCTCTTGCTGGTCGGTTGCCTGTACGATAATGGCGGCGCCCAGTAAACGTTTATAAAAAGAGTGTTATACAATAATAAACACTTGTAACGTTGTCCTCACATTTTTGCTTACTTCCAAATATATTCACCATGCACTGACAAACTATTAAAAGTATTAACAAACTTTATAATCCGTAAAATCGGTAGTCTTTGTTGGTTTCTTTTTTAATTTGGTCCTGAAAAATTCACATTCAAATTCTCGGAAAAATGTAGAATATTTGATATTAATTCAAATTTGAAACCTTAGAATAAATTTTATAAATGAAAAGAATGCTTATTGTAGTCAATTTCATTTTCCGTTTGAGGAATATTTTTTTTTGGTCAAAGTGGGCATTAGTTTTCCTTTAAAATTTATCTAAGCCGTGACTTAAATAAATAAATAAATAATTATTAAGTCTAGTTGACATTTACAGGCCTACCTCTACCATTGGGCTATGTAGGGCTAAGCCCTGGGGTGCCGTTTGGCCCTTTCTATTTTTTCATAATTTAATTATTTATCTGTGTAGAAACGATAGCATCGTACTTGCGTCTATAGTCCAATTCCAGCAGAATTCAACCCACCTAGTTGTTGATTTTATTTTCTTTGATAAGATCTCGAGATTAAATTTTAAATTGTATAAGTTAGGCCCAGACTGGCCAGGTCGGATGGTCGGTGATCTTAGAGATCCTGGGCCCATAGGCAGATAAGGAGTCTGAGCCCCCTTTTCACGCGCTACATTTACTCTTATCCCTGTAACTAGGCTGTGCCTGAATTTCCCTGATTCAGCGTACGGTTATATTACTAAATAAAAGCTCTTAACAATCGTCGACTAAAAATGCGATAATTATGCAACATTGCGATTTAAGGCTGCGTCCGTAAACTGCCAGGCAGAAATTTTGGTAATTTTCAAACAAAATCTTCTACCTAGGAATTTCTCCAATATAAATTACGATTGATATTATAGATTTATGCCTTCGAATACAGTAATTACGGTCACTGGATGGCCCCTTCCAAGGATGGGCCCCTAGGCCACGGCCTAGGTTGGCCTAGGCGGAAATACGGCACTGCCAAAGGAGCCAGTCCGGGCCTGTTAGACCGTATAACTATCAAAACGTAACATACGGAAAAGCGCGCTTTAACCAGCGTAACGAGTTGATATAAATTGGCCGTTAACCAACCGCGGATTCAATCCGAATTAAAAGTCATTTAATAATGGCTTAAACCGAAAACCCAAATTACGAGAAACAAAACGAACTCTGCCACTTGGCCGAACGCTATTTTTAGCAATTACGGAGTTTCACGCGCCGTAGAACAACGTCCAAATGAGCGTGAAAACTAAGTTGGCAAATGAGTGTAAAAATGTTGTTTTAATAGGGAATCATTATATTTGACTAAAGATATAGTGGATACGCTTGTTTTTTTATATCCGCCGTTATTTGGTTATGCCCTTGGTGGTCAATTAGTGAAGGGTCATTTTTACCAAAATTTAAGCTGTCACAATACGGTCCTCTATAAAAACGCGCCACTCACGACGCTTGGTATCACAATCCGGTTGGAGAGCGCGAGTCGCCAACACACCAGCGACTACAGAACTAACATTTCGCTTACTTCGACTTAGGATCCCATAATGCAGATAACTTTGGTAAGAACTACCGATTTTCTCTTAAGATTCATGCGCGTATTCTTATAGGGTATATTTGAGTATTCGGTCTAATATTCAACCATGTCAAAGGACTTCTTATCGCTGGTTTAAAATCGAGTCACTAAGGTAGTCTTTCTGCGAATTTTCTTTGGCCACAAAACGTGTTAGTTTAATAACGCTATTTACTAACGACAGACCAGAAATATTTCGGTTAAACATAATTTATTACTCGATCAGTCTTAGTTATTCTAACACGGTTTAAACTTCTAGTTGGATACTCTTTCGCAAAACTGTCAAGACGGTAAAAACGCCATAGTCAGCAGTTTCTGAAGTTGAACGCGTTATAAACAGCATAATTAACCGGTCATATTTAGCAAGATAACGGGTCATAATTATTAAATTAAATGCGTAATATATTCAAAATAAAGGTGTCATGATAAGCAGGATAAATAGCTCATAATAAGGATATATGGATAATTGTAGAGATAAATGCATCATAATTATGATACATGGATAATTGTAGAGATAAATTCATCACATTAATAATATATGAATAATTTTAAAGATAAATGCGTCATATTAAAGATCTATGAATAATTTTAAAGATAAATACGTCATATTAAAGATATATGAATAATTTTAAAGATAAATGCGTCATTCTTAGGACATATGTATAATTTTAAAGCTAAATGTGCCATATTAAGGATATATGAGTCACGTTTAGGATAAATGCGTCATATTAAGGTTATATAGATCACGTTAAGGGTAAATGCGTCATATTAAGGTTATATAGATCACGTTAAGGGTAAATGCGTCATATTCAGCGGGCTAAACGCGAAAAACAATGTTAAAGGGCATATTTGATTAATTAACGTAAGACAGGCATAAGGTAAATCACAAACATTTAAAAATCCAGATTGCGACGCAATAACCGAAGAACGCTGTTAGTATCCCTTTAAAAAAATCCAAAACAACAAAGGAAACAAATCAATTGGTGTTTGTTCGCAGGTGATCTTGCTGGCGATGATGTTGTTGGTGGCGGCCGCCTACGCGCAGAGCGACGAGCTGTTCACCGACGAGGACAGGTACGACGAGCTGGAGAAGAAGCAGAAGAAGAAGAAGAAGAAGAACAAGAAGAACAAGAAGAAACACCACTACGACGACTACTACTGGCAGTACCCTCACTACCCGCCTCCCTTCTACGGACACATGCACGGCCCCATGCACGGGCCCATGCACGGGCCATGGGACGGCTACATGAGACCAATTCCTCTTGGACCTTGGCTCTAGAAGAAAAATTTTAAAAATTCATAATTTTTAATGAAATTTTATTTTTGGATGCGTGTACTATTTAAGTAATACGTAATTTCCTGATTTGTTCTAAATATTTAAATATGTTTTTGGAATATATTTGTGTATAAATATGGGTTAAGTTTTACATATACGCTTCTGCAGAAAACAAACAGTGAATTCTGGGTTTGCCAAATTGTCGTTCACTAAAATATGGCTTTTTTTGTTTTTTCCTGAGACTTTTTTATATGTAATTATATTTGAAACGTTAAAATAAATATGTTCACGTTGATTCAATTTTAACTTTTCAGAATATTTTACTATTATTTGGGTTTTTATAAGAACTGATTTAAAACAATAGGGGGGAAATGGTATCAATAATGTTTTATTTAAAGGCCTAGGATTTCTTCTGCCTGTTTTCCTTAAAGTTTTCTTCCCGCCACGCAAATATCCTGGTGGTAGGCCAACCGCGGAACATGTTGGCCTACCACCAGGATATTTGCGCGGCAGGAAGTAAACTTACAGGAAAACAGGCAGAAGAAATCATAGGCCTTTAAACTTTGGGATAATGACTTTGTTGGTATGATTTTAGCTTTGCTGCCCATCCTACTCATGCTTTAACACAGTGGTCTGAAACTTTTATTTTCCACGGAAACCTTCGCTGTCAGAACTAAAATCCGCGTTTGGAAAACCAATTTTTGAAAGCCAAAACGCCCCAGATTTCAAATATATGATTTTTTATTATAAATAAATAAATTGTTATTTATAGTAATAATAATAATATTTATAATTATTTATAAACAAAAATGCAGAATTATCAATTTATTAATCAAAACATCAAAAATATGACTAGATTAGCTAGATTAGAAATTTGTTAATAGGGTTTTTAAACTGTGTATATATTTTTTGGAAATGTTTCCGTGGAACACGTGGAGCCATCTTGCGGAACCCTGGGGTTCTTAGTCCAAAGAATATATCCTTTGCTTAGTCATTCTCAATAACGTATAAATACATAAATTCTTAATATTATTAATCTATTTATTATTAAATTAATTTTTCCTTGGGTAAACTGTTACAATTTTCGTGTCTATTTCCAACCCTAAAGGGCCGTTCACAGCTAACAATTTGTGTTGGTCAACTTTTACTCATTCGGTTGCAATTAGTTGGGCTAGTAAAAATATTTCGACAAGTTAACTCACAATAATTGTTTAAAGTGAATTCAAGCTTCGGTTCAAAAAGGTTTCATTTAATGTACCATAACTCGACTATTTGAAATTACCTACGTTAATCACAATTTAATCTGCCTTATAACAAGATCCATAAAATTACTGAAATGAAGCTTACACGGCAATAAACCACTAATAGGTAACCCTACTAAACGACAGGGTCACACCACTGAAACACTAATAGGCTCTAATATTACGCCCATTAATAATAATAGTCATTTTCACAAAAAACTAAATGGATTTCATACTTACTTTAAGAGAGTAAAAACTTACTTGTTGCTAACGTAACTGGCGCCACAGTAATCCCTCCCTTCGGTTAAACCTGGTGGTGGAAAAATTAAGAGAGCTATATACTTTAAAGGGTATAATTCCTCAAGGCTGACCAAGACAAGGCGTCAAGGGTAAGTTCTCACCGCTTGGTAGTTTAAAAGGTTATGTATTCCTCTAGAATTTAAGGATCAACTAAATTAAATTAATTAATTTTTCCTTTAGATAATAGAAATTAAGGATCAATTAAATTAAATTAATTAAATTTTCCTTTAGATAATAGAAATTTAGGACCAATTAAATTAAATTAATTAAATTTTCCTTTATATAATAGAAATTAAGGGGAAGTTAAATTAAATTAATTAAATTTCTTTTAGATAATAGAAATTAAGGGGAAGTTAAATTAAATTAATTAAATTTTCTTTTAGATAATAGAAATTAAGGATCAATTAGCTAAAATTAAACTGAATTTTCCTTAAGATATTAGAAATTAAGGATTAATTAACTTAAATTAAACTTAATTTTCCTTAATGTAACATAACTAAGGGTCAATTAACTTAAATTAAACTGAATTTCCCTTAAGATAATAGAAATTAAGGATCAATTAAATAAAATTAAAGCTTACTTAATTAAGATAACAGAAATGAAGGATCAATTAACTTAAATTAAACTGAATTTTCCTTAAGATAATAGAAATTAAGGATCCATTAATTAAAATTAAATTGAATTTTCCTTTAGTTTAAAAGGTTATGTATTCCTCTAGAAATTAAGGATCAATTAAATTAAATTAATGAAATTTTCCTTTAGATAATAGAAATTAAAGATCAACTAACTTAAATTAAACTAAATTTTCCTTAAAATAATATAAATTAAGGACCAATTAACTAACATTTAACTGAATTTTCCTTATATAATAGAAATTAATGATCAATGAACTAACATTAAATAAAAGTGATTCTAAATTGCATTCAAAGTATGACCATTATTTCTACATTTTTCTTGACAATTGACCATTAAATGAGTAGTTTCATTGAAATAGGTTTCCAAAGAATGTATTTATTTTAGTGTTGTTAATTTTCTGGAAAAATAAAATGCCGAAAAAGTTCCAGAAAATTTTCCGGAAATCGGAAAAATAAAAAATTGAAACATATATTACTTTTTAAGGGTTTTTAATGTTTTTAACTTTTTATCGATATAGAATGACTAATATCAGTAAAAATACTACAAAACATTAATGTATTACATTGTTAATCACTTTAAACTAGTCTAGAGTTTTATTTTTACTTTTTGATTCGAAAAAATGAGGTGAAAATGCCGCTTTATTTAAATTTGCAAACAATATATTAGACTAATCAAGGAATGAAAACTTTTTTATTTTTTTCGGAAAATTACGGAAAATTTTCCGACTTACAACGCTAGTTTATTTCTACTAATTGAAGCACACGCTGGTAACGTTTTTCTCTCCCCCCTTTCGTGCCTGAGTTAAATTCGACCATGTCTAAACATAGCTATTCTCCCTAAGTTGGAATTTTCCCTTTCCATCGTACCACCGAAATTTTCAGAATATTTAAAACATCGCACCATAAGTCTATTAATACATCGCATAAGTGTACCAGTCAGTCAAAATAATCACGGTTAGCGATGTGTCTAAATACTCTAATGACGTAGAATTGGCGTCGTAGTAAAAAGATAAAGTCATCTATCGAGTCAAAGGCTACGTTCAGTGAAGCTTAACGGTCTTATCATGGACTAATTAATGTATACATTAATTAGTCCATGGTCTTATACCGTTTTACGTTTACTTTTTATCCTGTCTTGTTGAACGCTTTTTTACGATTGTTGTAATTTTTATAAAATATCGTCTGCTGCGTCGTCCGCAGCTAGCCTTCCCGCGTGCTGTGACGTAACGATTCCGTTTAACAACGAAGAAACCGGCTCGAAGAGCAGGTTCAAATGTTTCAGCAACGGTTTAGCAACGCTACGTCACACCGGAAATGGAAAAAAGCGTACAGTAGAAAACCGGTTCCGAAATACTGCAACGTTTAATTTGTTGCAAGCTACTGAACGTAGCCAAATACGTGATTTAAAAACAAACGATCCAAACCGGTCCTACGCCTCAACAGTGTATTATAATGTGTATTAGTCAAAAGGGCTAAATAACAACGAAACGATAAATCTTCCAAGTTGCTATTCCTCTTCTATATTTTCCATGAGTACGTGGTCATTTTATAGGTCGGTTTTCTTTTACGAACCTTGGGTTTACAGTTCGTTCAACGCCGAGTTTGCTTTACAGGGGTAAGCAAAAACTCAGATTTTTTTAGCTTCTTTCAATCGAGAGATGGCGCCAATAGTTGCTAAATTGTAGCGAAAACCATAGACATAATAAAGAATAGACCTAAGATTCTACGGGCGGTTAATACGGTGGCGACGCCAAGCAGACAACCGGTATTTTTTCCGTATTCCTATGGTACCACGTTTAAGCGACACCTGTCGATTAGGTGAGAAAATAAAAAATCATCACGTGACACGTCACACATATTCGTGTTTGTAATCTTTTAGGTACTCTGACGTGATTTGCTAATATTTTGACTGTGAGAATTTAAAATAAGGTTAATTTTTATTATAATTTTTAAATAAGTCAATTAATTCTTTTAAAACCCAAATAAAAAGCAGCAGATGATCTTTTAATTAAAAACGAAAAAATTCTAATTGCAAAATGATATTTTGTCAAAGGCTTAAGTAACTCGTGTACTATCCGGTGTGTTGTGGTTATGGCTTGTTATGGGAAATTCTGAGATTCTAAATTGTAATCAAAAGTAAATGGAATTTTGATGAAATGGATGATTCTACTAAAGGTATGTACCCCAGTAACATTAGGGGTCCGTTTTGCAGTCGGCTGAGAGTCGACTCAGACGGATAACAGTCGAAGTCGGCATTGAGTCGGAGAAAGACCAAAAATTGGCGTGAAGTCGAAGGTCGACCCTTACCCGACTGTCGGGCCGACGGCCGAGCCCCGATTGTTAAACGTCTACACAAACCGACCCTTACTTGAATGTCGGCCCGACGGTCAGGCCACGACTGAAAAGCGTCAGTACAAATTATGCCTGTCTGATTTTACTACGGAGACCCCGTAGTGACTTTGCCCCTCGTCTTACAGTAGAAATCGCAGAACACCCTTGGCGTTTTGCTTCTCTTTTCCGTTGTTACGCTTCATGAATTAAATCTTATATAATTTGAATATGCTAATGCATTTACAAATTTAAAAAAAAATGTTTTAAATATTTTATTGTCGGTTTAAAAAAAAGAAAGAGATCACTAAATGTTCCCCTCCACCAATGTGGGGAAAATTTAAATTTTTTCTTAATTTTGCTTTCTTTTAGGCATACCAATTGACTAACTAAAGTACTTTTCAAAGCGTATTTAAATTAGTCTTAGAGCTCATCGTTGGCTGAAAGATAAGCCCACGTAACTTGAATTACGTGGTTTTGCATTAAAGAGTTATTTAAGTTTATTATAGAACTATGATCTAGAGCGAAAACTGCAGTCCTTGATGGTAAATGCTCGCCTAGATAAACACGTTCTAAAATGAGTGTACCTTAAGAATTGATTATTATTTAGAATATTTAAATCAATATGCCAGTTCAAAAGATATGTGGATTTTGCTTTAAATTGACTATTTTTATTATTATTTATCCTTTTTTCTTGAAATAATCAGGTAGCCCTGTCACATGCTTATCTTGTCCACCCCCCTCCCCTCCCCCCCATTCGCTGCATTTCCTCGGTCTTTCTTTACACATTCGAGACTTCGAGTCGGTTTAACCTCAGTTACCTCACTTCAACGTAAATTTTCGAAAAACGGATCGTTAAGCCTTTTTAGTCGCTCGTGTATTTTTTTAAAATCTTCAAAATTATTGCTGTTATCTGGATACGAACAAGGCGAAATCGAATTGTTAAAGGTAAGAATAAGATATTTTATATAATCCTAATCCTATATTTAATCTGATAGGTTTTATCTTGTGGGCTTTAATCTAAGCCTTAATACCTCGTGGAGTCTTGCCTAACTTAAAAGTAGCCTTTTATTGTTAGTCCTTATTTATTTTAATCATTTGTTTTAAAATAAATAATTGAATTTAGTTTAAAAAGCAGTTATCTGTTTTCGGTAAGGTTAAAATTAGATTAGTAAGTACTTCGTCTTAGAAATTTATTGTACTCTTATACGCCGAGTTACCCGAGTATGCTCTAGGAATGCTCAATGCATAGCGCGACCAATGAGGCTGCCAGACATTTTTTCTAAGCATGCTCAATGCATAGCGCGACCAATGAGGCTGCCAGACATTTTTTCTACTCTTTCCACAAACCAAATTCAATATTAAATTTACTAGTCCAACCCTGTTTTAGTTAATGGAAGTGGTCTACTGGTCTGTCGGCCGTTTTCGCTTGGTCGCTTTCTTATATTGCTATAGATTTCTTTCGTGTTTGGAGACTGAAATTTAAGTCAAAATATTACTTTTAGCCTAATAGTGTAGTAGAAATTAACCTCACCTACTTCTATATCTAAAGGGCTAAACAACCATGGTCATTTTTTTTTTTTTTAGTTACTATTCTGCTCTGGTGGTCTTATTTTTTTTTGCGAAACCCTATGGACGGAAGTGATAAGAAAGTGAGTAAACTTTAATTCGTTTAGCTTGAGAAATAAATAATTTTTCAATATTAAATATGTAATTTAATAATTAAAAAAATTAGTTAAACTTTTCAGTTTATTAGTAAATTTTGCCTTTCCATTTAGCTTTTTATTTTATTATATATTTTCTGTTCATATGTTGTAGAAATAGATTTCAATATGGATCATTTGGCATCACCTGATGATGGCTACAATCTGAAACCCTTGTCTGCAAGGCAAAGACGTCGAAATAATAAAATATCTTACGAGGAATTGTTTCATAATGAAAGCAATATTGATTTTATATCAGATAGTAGTAAAGAAAGTGAGATAGATTTAGAAATGGGTTTAGTCAGTGATGAGAACGAGATAGATGATGTTTTGAGATCAATTCAATGCTCACCAACCCATAGCGTATTTGAGAGCTCAGACAATCAGTCTAATTTAGAAAGTGATAGTAATGATGAAACTAAATTAATTTCAACTGATACAGAAGATATTAGCCAGGCTCCCAATATTCAATTTGACACTGACTTAGCTGTTTGGGCACTTAGAAATAGGACCACACACGTAGCTTTGGATAATTTATTACAACTGTTACGCAAACATGGGCATGATCTACCAAAGGATAGTAGAACACTTTTAAAAACTGAAAAAACGGTTGCCGTTGTTAAAACTTTTGGAAATGGAGAGTTCGTTTACTTTGGGATTAAAAAGGGTTTAAATTATTTTCTACTACAAAATTATCCATATGATAAAGAAATTTCACTTGCGGTGAATATTGATGGTATTCCCATTTCCAAAAGCGGTACTCTGGAGTTTTGGCCAATTTTAATTTCAGTTTTTAATTTTGATGATGGGCTTGTTGGTAAACCCTTTATTGTTGGGATATTTTGTGGTGAAAAAAAACCAGTTCCATTAAGAGATTATTTGGAAGATTTCATTGAAGAATTTCTAGAGCTTATGAGAAATGGTTTTAAACTGGGTGACAAATGCTACCGTGTAAATTCAAAGGGCCCGTTTATTTTAGACACCCCCGCCAAAGCGCATTTGAAACGAACTAAAGGGCACGCAGGGTACAACTCTTGCGATAAATGTGATATTGAAGGGGAACGGGTTGACCATACCATGACGTTTATTGGTGATAATTCTATATTGCGCACAGATAAATCCTTTTTGGATAAAGTAGATGAAGAACACCATTCAGTTGGAGAACAGTCCCCTCTAATAGAACTCAAAATTGGTATGGTATCTCAATTTCCCTACGACTATTTACATTTGGTATGTTTAGGAATTATGCGAAGATTAATCTACTTTTGGATGAGAAAAGGCCCTTTCTCTGTTCGTTTAGGCCAGAAAAATATAGGTTTCATTTCTGAAAAACTTTTAAATGCACGAAAATTCATTCCTTCAGAGTTTGCTCGAAAACCTAAGGCACTCAAACATATTGATAAATGGAAAGGCACGGAATTGAGACAATTTCTTTTGTATACTGGCCCTATTTTACTAATTGGTATTCTCGGCAAAAACTGTCTAAAACACTTCAGGCTTTTCCAAACTGCTATCTATATTTTATCCAGTCGCCATCTATTTAGGACCCTTAACGGTTATGCATCTGAACTTATTAATATGTTTGTAGTAGAGTGTCAAAAAGTTTATGGCGAAAAATTCATTGTTATGAATGTGCATAGTCTAACACATTTGCATTTAGATGTTTTAAGATATGGCCCTCTTGATAATTTTAGTGCCTTTTCATTTGAAAATGAACTACAATTTATCAAAAAGGAATTGAGAACTCCAAATAAACCTCTGCAGCAGTTATGCAAGAGACTAAGTGAAAAAGAAAACTTTGAATTATTGAGTTTTGGCAGTAAAAAAGAATACCAATTTATAAGTCCCTGTGACTTTAACTACAACAAGCAGGGTTGTACTCAACTGCCTAAAAGAGGAAAATCATTTCATAAGATAAAAACCGAGAAATATGTTATATCAAATTGTATGGCTGATTCCTGCGTGTTGTTAGAAAATGGTAATTATGCGAAGGTTGATAATATATTCCAAAATTACGATAAAAAGGTCTTCATATTTGCACGAATCTATAAAGTGGTCAGTGACTTATTTGATTACCCTATGAAGTCTTCTCGTATAGGAATAGTTAAAGTGTCTAGTTTATCAAAAACTGTCCATGTCTATGACATCGGTAGTATTAGTAAAAAATGTGTAGCAATTCCTCATAAAGGTGAAGTAGCGGTTGTGCCAATGCTTCATTATTAATGTGTGGGTGAAAAATTTAGTATTTATTTTTTGAACAGTGGCTGACTGTCAATATAGCTTGTCCAATGGGAAGTGGCCCCTTTAATATGATAACTTTTAGTTGTTTTAAGTGGGGCCTTTTATCCCCTGGCAATTAATATTTTTAGACCCAGTCAGCTACCGTTTATGAATATTTTATAACTGAATAACATGGTTTTTTTTACATTAGTACGCGGTGGGTCATTTTACGGAAGATGACACAGTTGAGGTGATCTTAACATTGTGGTTAAAGGAAAATGGAACCAAATGTTATTACCCCCCAAAAGGACCGTCATATTTCTTCAGAGCATTAAAACATTCTATAGTGCCTGATAACTCTTGGTCACTTTACGACGTAGTTGTCGTGTTGATTACAAGTAAGTTATATATTTTTTCAGACAATTGAATGTATTTATAATAATTGATTAATGCTAAAATTTAAGATGATTATGAAAAAGCGATGGAAAAAGCCAATAGGAGCAGAGATGAAATGGAAATATCCAAAAGTACGGATAGTGAAGAAATTAAGAAAAGAAGAGTGAAAAAACCCATATCCGTTCAATTTGAAAGAGAAAATGGTGATGCAAGCCAATTGTCTTCAGATGCCCCACCGTTGAAAAAGAGAAAAAAAAATAAGGAAGTATATGAAGTACCTGCAGCACCAATTTTCCCCAGTCTTCTCTTGAATGGTAAATTTTATTAAATCATTCAATATTTATATGTGCGTATATGTGTATAGGGTTTTAAAAACTGATGAGCTTCGCTATATTTAGGAGACAATTCATTAGAAGTACACATACAGGATGCGGAGTTATTAGAAAAACAGCACAATGATTTTTTAAAAGAGCGCTCCAAAAAAAATTGTAACGTTAAAATAATGAAACCGCTAACTATTTTTCATACTTGATATTAAATATTTCAGACGAGTCTCTTGAGGAAGCTACGGACAAAGCTAACCCCAACAGTAAGTCAAGCCCAACTGTAAAAAGCAAGGAAAATATTTCATTTGTAACCGATTTTTCAAGTGATAATGGTAAATATATTTTCCCAAGTTTATAAAAATTAATAGCGGAAAGTAAAATAACAATAAATTATAGATTCAAATCCTGAATGCAACCGATCTAACTCTTGTGAATTTTCCGAGGAAATCCGTTCACCTTGTAAGTTGAAAAATAAATAGCTTTATTTATAGTAACAAGTTTATTGAAATTGTAATTTTAGGCAAAAAACGCAGCATCGGTTTGGTTAGACCTAAGAATTCTAGGGACTCAACTGAGTCTGAAAGCGACTTTGAGCCTCGTGAAAAAAATAAAATACCTGGTAAGTCCAAAGTGTTTGTTGAAATATATGGACGGAGCATGGCTTAATTTTTGGTTTTACGCCAATAGGTGCATGGACCAACCCTAAAATTCGAATTCCATCATGTGAGAATGTCCTAATAAGCAGGGAAATGCAATCCCCTCATTTGTGCCTATGAAAAAATTTAGAGCCAATGGCGTAGCCAGGGGGGGGCACTTGTATTTTTTTCATTGTGTACCACCTCCAAAACCAAATCCTGGCTACGCCACTGTTTAGAGCATCCCTAGCCTTGTCCGTTAAGACAAGCATGTCCACATTCTAGAGGGATAGAATACACATTATATATACAACATATCCGCTTGACAAATTAAATTACCGTTTTATTATGCATCGAATATTTATCAGTTAATTTATCTCTTTTAGGTAAATTTAAATCAAGTCAAAGTGGGAGTCATCAATATTTTAAAAAAAACCGAGGTTGGTAAAGTTTATTCTTAATTATTAAATTCCTCTTTTAATAATTAGCTCTATTAAAAAAAAATTAATTTGTAATCAATTGTAGCTAATCAAGGAAAATGCCAAAATGGCTTTAAAGAAACTGTTGAAATGAGTAAGATTTCATTATAATTTTTTGTGCTGGATTATTTCTAATAAGCTTTTTCAGAGTTTCGAAAAAAGGTCATCTACCAACTTCAAGATATGAAACAACAAGTTGAGCATTTAACAGCTATATGTAATAAAATTTCCACTGCTTTATCTGGCAACCACCAACTAGAGGTCGAAGAAGTTCCATTTGTAACGTTGCCCTTAAAAACGATAGAGGACGTAAAAGATCTAGAAGAAAGATTGGATGAACCAGAAAATTTAACAAAACTAGTAAGTCGACTATAATTTTATTGCTTTAAAATAATATTCTTAACTTACTTTAAAATTATAGGTGCGTAAGCTGTCATCCTGGGGTGGAAACAATTCCAAAAACACAACCAGAAGGATTTTAAAGGAAGTAATTGGACACGATCTTTCATTGAAAATAAATTGGATTGGAGCCAATGGAAAGTGCGCTTTGAAAAATTTGAAACTACTTAAATCAATGAAAGGTATGTTATTTAGATTTAATATTTTATATTTGTCCTTTTAATTAACACTACCGGGCTGATGTTAACAAAACTTTTTATTTTAAAAACCATAAAATTGATAAAATGGCCTAATAGTCAAAAATATTTTAAAAGCAGTTTTTGCCACAATTAGCCTTTAAATAAAACCACTCTCTACTCTTATTGCTGCCAGAACTTTGAATAAAAAAACTGGATAAAGACGAACCGATTTTGAGTCCGATCGCGCTAGCACAAACTCTAGTTCTAAAATATAATATTTGATAGAAATGCTAATGGTTGGTTAACCCTAGACGATTATATTTGCATTGAAGGTTTTACATATACATGCTTTTAAAAAATTATTGAGAAGTAAAACATTTATTACTTCTAAAAAAACTTTGGGTTTTTAGTCACTAATTAAAGCAATCCTTTTGTTTTCAAACTACTAATGAATGGTTATTTTTTTGTATTTTTCCTTAGATGCTGTTCGATCCAACTCTAAATGCATTAGAGCTACGGATTTTGAGATTGAGCAGCATATTCGAGATTGGATCAAGCATGCAAAAGATCGCTATGGAGGAAGGAAAAATAGGGAAAAAGTTAAAGAGAATTAAGTGTTTGTACATAAAACAATAAACCATTTTGAATGAAAATACTGGTGTATTAATTTTATTATTTTTCACATTTTATCGTTTCTAAGCCTACTGCTAACTGGGTAGTCGTTTTTCAGTCGGCGAGGAGTCGATTAGGCTTCATGACCGTTTCTCAGCCTACTGCTAAATGTGTAGTCGTTTTTTAGTCTGCTAGGAGTCATTTAGGTTTCATTACCGTTTCTCAGCCTACTGCTAAATGGGTAGTCGTTTTCGAGTCGGCTACGAGTCGAATAGTCTTCGTAACCGTTTCTTAGCCGACTACCAAATGGGTAGTCGTTTTCGAGTCGGCTAAAAGTCTAGAACGTGTCCTATCCGACTCTTATTCGTTCACTATATGGATAGCCATAATTTAGTCGGCTGCCAGTCATTTAGGTTTCATTACCGTTTCTCAGCCTACTGCTAAATGGGTAGTCGTTTTCGAGTCGGCTACGAGTCGAATAGTCTTCGTAACCGTTTCTTAGCCGACTACCAAATGGGTAGTCGTTTTCGAGTCGGCTAAAAGTCTAGAACGTGTCCTATCCGACTCTTATTCGTTCACTATATGGATAGCCAAAATTTAGTCGGCTGGCAGTCGACCCGACTGTTTTTCGACCGTCCATAGGGTAGCCATTGCCGAGGACATCGACTTCAATGGACCGACTGTGCGAATAGCAAGCCAGCCGACCCTTTTTAATTCCGTCGGCCCGACTGTTTTATGCTACTGGGGTAGCTATTGTCCTTGAAATAAAATTAGCTTTGACAATTTAAGTCTGATGACTTGACCCTTCATTTCTAGATTTTTGTCCTTCGCTAATTTGTGGAGTCTGAGCTTGCATTATAAATTAATAACTTTCTTAATGATGATGTTCGATTCCAACTTCAGCATCAAACATGTTTGTGGTGAT
Source organism: Leiobunum rupestre (assembly GCF_980474605.1). NCBI lineage: Eukaryota > Metazoa > Arthropoda > Arachnida > Opiliones > Sclerosomatidae > Leiobunum > Leiobunum rupestre. Next base: position 60,159,385 of record NC_143386.1, read on the forward strand.
CTGGGAAGATGTCCATGCCAACAATATTTCGTAATACAGCAAGTTCTAGTTCTTAGACTACATTTCTTTTATAGAGAGAGGAATATCTCTTCACAACAACTAAACAAAATTGGTTAAAAACCAAGGAGATCTCGCTCAAATTATAATAACATAATTAGACCTACATGAAATGATCCTTGGTAAAAATTTAAATGTGAGAAGTTAGCATCACCGGTTTTTTTATTTCACTTTCAACTGGATGTAATTTCTTTAAATTAAATTAAATAAAAAAATTATTTTGACTATTTTTACTTGTTTTAATTCTATGGAAACCAAACCAGAGTTGGAATGGCTTTTGGTGTGACCCACCTTTTGCCATTTACAATTTGTATATCCCGTTCTAAAAAGTGATCATTACAAATTAAATCATGATTTGAATGTGTCGCGATTTACAGCAATTGTCCATTGAGAAAGTATTGTACGTTTAGATAAGGGAAACCTATAGTTATACAAAGATTTTCAATAAGAATGAATATTCATCGAATTAATATGATAATTTAATCCTACTTATGGAATGAAACCTTTTCCGGTATTGTTTTACTTGTTATTGCAATGCGTAAAAACACTAATATTAACCTTTTTACCAAATAAAAACAGATTTTTAGTAGAAAACACTTTTTCTATAACTTTTTAATAAAAAAAATCACCAAAACGAATTATGAAACATGTTAACTAACATAAAAGTACTACCCATTTATCAAATTCACCCCTAAAGTTTTTGCGTCTGATTTTAAACCGGAGATATATTCTACTACGTGGCCTAGGACAAGCGCTCACTTCTCGTAACGTCTCCGTCCTAAATGTAGCTTCCACAAGCCTTTGCTTCGTAACGGAGACATTGCCTTGTGGAAGGCAGGACGGATACGAAACAGAGAGCCAGTGGGCGCCTAGTCTAAAGCGCCACTAAACTTAAGTGGCGCTTTACACGTAGTACCCCAGGAATACGGAACAACTGCCGGTTGTCTGCTAGTTATCGCTCCCGTATATTTATGGCAAATCAAACTCCGCGTAAGGTGTCTATTTCTTTATTATGTCTATGGCGAAAACGTACTAGTGGCGCCATCTCAAGAACTTCTGAAATTAAAAACGAAATCCTAACATCGCCCTGCCCCTGTGACTTACTACCCAGTAAACCAACCTATTAATAGGCGCTTAAATAAAACATCTTCAAGGAAATCGCCAAGAAGTAATATTTACTTATATTTATTAATGTTTATATAGTGCGTTTTGAAGTAATGGAAACTTTTCATCCGTTAATAAAACTTCGTATTTCTACTAAGCCTTAATATGTCTAAGAAAGCTACTTGATTAAAATTAAAAACTTTTTGCATACCGTACAGGTGAAAAGTTTCCATTATTTCAACAAGCATATTATAAATAGTACCTTGCAGGTCCTGGCTCTCGTAAATATTACTTCTTGGCGATTTCCTTGATGATAATTTATTGCTCTCAGTAAGAATGTATTTATTTCAACTTATTATTGGAATAATTACACGTATAATTTCAATGACACTATCAAGAGGGACATGTATCGCTGGTAGTAATTTAAAATATGTCTCGAATGTGATTCCGTTTTTTTTAAGAACGCGCCATCTAACGGCAAATAGAGGCAGTTTTGAAGGAAAAATGTATTGTAGAAGCTAGCTCACGAACGACTTTTTTATTTTAATTTCGTAAAATAAAGAATTTTCACGCGCTATTTTCTGCTGGTTGTTAAAAAAGCCGCATCACTTTTGAGACCCCTTCTTTTCGAGGTTAATGCAACTCCTTCTTGGGGTATGTGGTCTTTGGGGGGAAGGAAACACGTCACCGCCGTGCACTTCAATTACTTCGGAAGCACTTAGATAACGGGCTGATTTATTTTGGTTTGGAGGACGGGGCTTACTGTTAGGGCTGTGCGATTAGTAGTTTTAGTCGGTTATAGAGTATCAATTTTTTATTATCGAGTATTCGAGTCGAGTAATATTGAAGTCGGGTCGAGTATTCCTTTTGGGAATTTTCATGATTCATTAAGGCCTTTAACCCCCGAATTTGAACAAAATCTGTGTGTTACACCTCGGGTAGTCTCCTTGTGAGTATAGTCTGTATCCCTAAAGATAAATAAATATATTCTTGTTCTCATCAAAAATGTAACTCGCTTAAGACAGCGAATAGACATACTTATGTAAGAGACAATAATAAAATTATGATCGTACCAATACGCTTATTTGAAGCTCGACCCCGGAAGTACGCTAAAACTAATTTAATTTATTCAAGTGCGCGTTTTTTTGCGTAAAGTCTGAAAGCGGCTCAGTGTGATCTCAAAGGAGCACCAAAGGCACCTCCTAAGAGATCAATTTGTGTAGAAAATACGCCACTAAATGACTATTGTTTCGAGTGAACTTTCCCTTTTGGTACGCTGCGGTACATCATAATTATCAATTTGACCCAAAAACAACGGCTTCCTTTTTTGTTTCAATAATAGCCACGACCACGCTAAGAAAACACCTCCTTTACCAGCGCCCAAATTTCACGGAACTGAGAGAACTTTACAGCGTAACCCAAAAACAAACTCCAGAAATCGAGATTTAAAGGTCTAAAGGTGACCGACCTTGAGAAAAAAGACAGATTTAGCCAAGCGGGACATTTAGTTTGTAAACTAACCCTGGTTACCGTTAAAATATTTTTTCACGAGATAAAACTGGAGATATTAATTCATTAGACGGGAATGATTTCATTACGATATTTTCGCTTCTAGTGAGCTAATGATGAGGATAATCAAATTTTAAAATAATTTCACATTAAGAACAAAATGAAGATATATTTTAGAAGCTTTGCAAGATTTTCATCAAAGGAAATCTGACCGCGCCAAATTTCGACTGCCCATTCCGATTTTGAAATTTAATAGATACCGATTTCGATTTTGAGATTTAACAGATACCGGTACAAATTTTGAGATTTATCGGATACCGGTACTGATCCTGAGATTTAGCAGATACTGGTACTGATTTTGAGAATTAACAGATACCGGTACTGATTCTGAGATTTAACAGATACCATTACCGATTTTGAGATTTAACAGATACCATTACCGATTTTGAGATTTAACAAATACCATTACCGATTTTGAGATTTAATAGATACCGGTACCAATTTTGAGATTTCTCAGATACCGGTACTGATTTTGAGATTTAACAGATACCGATACCCATTTAAACCAAATATTATTAAAAAAAACTGACCTAGAAATTAACCGTTGAGCTGACGGTAGCTAACGCAAAAGCTTCATCTATCCTGCCTCTTTTAAATTATCTTTAAAAATCCGTTAAAATTGTAATCAGTAGTTTTCTCGGCTAATCGGTAAAATAACGATACGACGTATCAGTCTGTGCTAATCACTATTTTATTTAAAAGATGGTAATAAACGAAATATTTAAAATATTTAATTTAATGTTTGAATTATTTTAATTTTTATTTTTATACAATTTCAAAGGATTTTCAACGCTGTTTCCACATAATATAATTTTATAAGAATCAAATGGAAGTGTTACAAATGTCCAACACCACCGACAACCATCTAACCTAATTTTTTTCAAATAATAACCATCACTAAAACATAAAATAAAAATCACCGAATTAATAAAAATGTAAATCGTAACACGGTTATTCTTAATGACCACAAAAAAACACTACCCATATTAATCCCACTTAATCTTCTGGTAAAAAAAACCCAATCCACCGTAGGCGACTCGAAAATTCACCGAAAATGAAAGTTGAGAAAGAAGAACAATAATCAACGGGTCACCTTCTTTTTTTCGTCAAAACGTGAAACTAAAGTACACGGAATATACCACACACACCCATCTTGCCACAGTTTCCAATCAGCCAATCGTCGCATCGCGTATTTCACTTGCCCCCGTAACGGAGCCCATATATAAGGATGTCTCCGAAGGTTCATTTTAAAAAATAAACGTCTAAAAAACTAGCTTCTACTTCGTTCCAATAACAAGATATACCTCAAAATGAATTCCAAGGTAACGAATTTTATTTTATTTTTTATTAAGAATAAATCGAGTATAGTTGTAATCTTGAATCTGATAAGCCGAATTTCGATCCTTTTTTTCGTGAACACTGGTTAGGTTATAATTCAAAGGGGCTGATATATCGCGTGACAATTTGACATTTTTCTAAAGTTCATTGTTGCTACGAATGGATTTCGCGAAGTTTGTAATTATTGGAATTGATCGATTCGCCAAAAAATAACGGTGCAAGATTGAAATATTTGTTTTTTGATATTTAGCGTTACTAAGCACTTTACTCTATTTGTATTGCGGGTAAACAAATGTTTAGGATTCTTCAAACTATTTCGCGTCGTTTACATTTCAGTTTTCTTTAACAACGATCTCCTAACGTACGGACATATAACAAAAGCCTGTTTGCGAAAATTACTACGTTAATTTACATATGAAAATCGATAGTTTTCGGGTCCAATTTTATAGTCGATGATTCATATTATTACTGAGAAAAAGAGTTGTCAATGTAAATTCTCCATATTTCAACAGTTACTTTAGAATTAGACCAAAACATTTGATTTATAGAAGTAAATTAGCAAGTTCAATTTATTACGAGTGGCGTAAATAGCGCCCCCGCAGACCCCGCGGCACGGGGGGCCCCCAAACTTTTATGATTAAAATCGGTGGTATTTAAAAGGGCCCCGAGTCGTTTTTCGCGGGGGGCCCAGGAGTTCCTAGTTACGCCACTGCTTGAGTTAATTGGGAGATAATTGAAAATCATATTTAAAATTTTGAGAATCTAAAAGACTCAAACGTATAGGCCTACATCGAAGTAATTCCTTAGAATCACATTATTGAATCGATTTTCTTGACAAGACAATTGACAAGATTGGGCCCGTGCAGCTTAAGGGTCCGGGTTTCAAACCCTTCTTACATAGTGTATCTCTTTTGGCCTGGGATTATTGTTTTACCGGGGCCCTGGGCCCCGGTCCACTTTCGATGGCTCTTGTAGAAATGAACCCCAAAATGAAAGCTTTATTTGCCTATTTAATTCAACTTGCCATTTGTTAAATACGACTTTAATTAAAGTTGTTTAAACGCACTCTCGCCAGCTGAATTTTCTCACATAGGTAGCTTTTAGTTGTTTTATGAAAAAGAGATGGCGATGGAGTCTATCGCGACGCGTGCTACGAGCTATTCTAATCTCACTTCAATCTTTATTGCGAAAGTCGAACCTTAGAGTAAATTTGTATGTGGGAAGGAATGAACTATATGCCCCAAAGAGTTAGAAATCAGTCACTCCAGGGGGCTGAAAATCCTCTATCAGCGTAGTTAGAGAAACCTCCGCTACTCTCATTGCCGCTACTATCCAATGGAAAAAAATTGAAAGAAAATAAGTAGTCCCGAACTCGACGCTAACACCAATTTTGAGCTTGCGAGAGTGCGTTTAAGCTTAACTAAGGGCTAATTTGAAGTAGATTTTACAACCGATACCAGATGGCATTATTAAAACGAGCGCTTTCTTTTGAGGGAGAAGCAAGTTCTCAGTCATCCTAAATAAGTTCTTATTTACAGATACTGATGTTTATATTGCTGGCCGTAGTAGCTTCTACAGCTTCAGCAAAACTATTCAAAAAGTACAGTAAATTAGGTGGCTACGGCGGTGGCTACGGAAGTGGCTACGGAGGTGGCTACGGATTGGGTGGTAGCTCCTACTACGGTGGTGGAGGATACGGTAGCTACAGCCCTTACGGATACGGAAGTTACGGAGGCTACGGAAGCTACAATCCTTACGGAAGTTACGGTGGTTACGGAAGTAGCAGTCCTTACGGCTACGGCGTTTCATCATACCCCGTTTACGGATACGGAAGTAGTTACGGACACGGATACGGAAGTAACTACGGACACGGCTACGGTAGCTACGGAAGTAGTTACTACGGAGGCTCGCAGGATCCATGGTGGTAGTAGAATTCCTACTACGTTTCTACCAATCAACGCAAATGGCAGCTACAGTATATTATAAATAGACTTTCATAAAAAAAAATATATATGTACATTTTGTTTCATTCATTGTTATCTAATAAAGCCGTTAATTTTAACAAAATTTTCGTTTTTGTTTCACCCAGAAATATACCCACGTAATTCCATAGCGTTATGCCTAATTGAGTAAAATGAGAGACGCCTTTTAAAATAAGAAAAAAAAGGCAGTTTTGTTTCAAGGCGGGTTCCGCCATCCGTTAAGCGTTTTCGCAATCTTGGTTTTTTCGGATCCTATCCAATTATAACACAGTTTGGTGTTTCTATTTATATTGCGTAATTATAAGAAGGCGTAATATCTTTTGAAAAGGCCTATAGTTTTCCCAAATTTAAGAGCTTGCTTGGCCGACGGCGACTAACTGTGAGTCGGCGAATAAAAAAGATTACCCATACTAATTGGGGGAACAAATTAAAATTAAATAACCAAACAACATTTTAACTCTTAAAATTTTATGATTTTTTTATCTGGGCAAGCGGGTCGTTTCACCCTTTTACGCTTTGCTTTCGGTTCGGATTTTGAAATGCTTCACCGTGTTAGACCCTTAATTTTCACAGTTATCTCACAAACTTACAATTTTACCGAATGAAATATCGTTATCTGTTTGTTATCGGTAAAATAGTAATGTGGGTTTAAATATGGGTGTCAGTTTTTTATCGTTTAAATCGTGACATGGGTTTAAATATGGGTGTCGGTTTGCTATCGGTAAAACTGTGATATAGGTTTAAATATTGATGTCGGTTTGCTATCGGTAAAACTGTGATATAGATTTAAATATTGATGTCGGTTTGTTAGCGGTAAAATAGTGATATAGATTAAAATATGGCTATCGGTTTGTTATCGGTAAAATTATGATCTGGTTTCAAATATCGGTTAACTGTTATGGGGTAGTCGGTTTATCGGTAACTCGAATATCGGTAATGTAAATTCGCGATATGGAACTATCAGTTAACCTATAAAGTTATTTAAAATTTTGTAAAATAATAATTAATGCAATTTTCTGCATTTCAGCTATAGATATACTTTTGAAAATTGCCACCCACTGAATATATTAAATTCTATATTTTGAAAAACAAGTTCCATTTAAAAATTATTACAGGTTTTTTGGCCGGAAAGGCAGTTTTATAACGACATTTATCCATGTATTACATATGCGTGTTTTAATTTGGTTTTAAAACGTGAAAATGCTTCGATCTTGTCTTTTATGTCGACCCTTAAAATCAACCAAGCGTAATAACTTCACTTTTAAAAGAAAATTTAAAAACACAGAGTGCTTTTAATCCGTCGAAAATTAAGTTGTTACTTTAGGCGCAACAACAATTTTGACAAATATTTCTTTATAGACTAATAAAATACATAATTGTCAGTAAAAATACATAATTAATAATAAATAATAAATACATAATAGTCAGTAAAAATACATAATTAATAATAAATAATAAATACATAATAGTCAGTAAAAATACATAATTAATAATAAATAATAAATACATAATAGTCAGTAAAAATACATAATAGTCAGTAAAAATACATAATTGTCAGTAAATATACATAACTGTCAGTAAAAATACATAATAGTCAGTAAATATACATAATTGTCAGTAAATATACATAACTGTCAGTAAAAATACATAACTGTCATTAAAAATACATAATAGTCGGTAAATATACATAATTGTCAGTAAAAATACATAATAGTCAGTAAATATACGTAATTGTCAGTTAAAATACATAATTGTCAGTAAAAATACATAATAGTCAGTAAAAATATATAATTGTCAGTAAAAATACTTAATAGTCAGTAAATATACATAATTGTCAGTAAAAATACTTAATAGTCGGTATAAATTCATAAAAGTCATTAAAAACATAATTGTCAGTAAAAATACATAATTGTCAGTAAAAATACATAATTGTCTGTAAAAATACATAATTGTCAGTAAAAATACATAATAGTCAGTAAAAATACATAATTGTTAGTAAAAATACATAACTGTCATTAAAAATACATAATAGTCAGTAAATATACATAATTGTCAGTAAAAATACATAATTATCAGTAAAAATTCATAATAGTCATTAAAAAACATAATTGTCAGTAAAAATACATAATTGTCAGTAAAAATAGATAATTGTCAGTAAAAATACATAACTGTCATTAAAAGTACATAATAGTCAGTAAAAATACATAATAGTCAGTAAAAATACATGGTAGTCAGTAAAATACTTAATAGTCAGTAAAAATACATAATAGTCAGCAAAAATACATAATTGTCAGTAAAATACATAATTGCCAGTAAAAATACATAAGCCTAATTGTCAGTAAAAATAAAAAAATAATAAATCCAATAAACTTTATTATTTCCTTTTATCAAAAACGTCAATTTAATTGAAATTTAATGTTTTTACAGAAAATTTCAATTTTTTTATACATTGAAATAATAATGAGAATCAAATTTATTTCGCAACTTAAAAACAACGCTTTAATGATTTTCTAATTAAAATAATCATTTTTTCAACTACATAACCATTCTTTAAAAAATTTGGTGAATGCATGCAACCAAAAATTTAAATTAATCATTTTTGAAAGATTCATAAATTAACGGAATGTTTTTGATCTCTACCGCCTAAAGTCTAATAATAATAATACTAATGTGTTTTATCCGAATACACAAATAATTACTAATAGCTTTCGAATGTTAGGGTTTTCCCCGCGAACTTAACAATCAAATGAATTAATGATTTATTATCTCAATTCTCTCAATTTCTTGAACTGAAAGATATCTGTGGGTTGAGTCAGTTGTTTTTACCAAATGGATCCGATTAATGAGAATACTTTGACATTGTTGGGTAAATGCCAAACCAGAAGAAAGCGTTCAGACATTTTTAATGACTTATAAATCTTCCTTTGAAAATTACACTGGCAGATTTTAAAATTAACATAGAAAAACCAGCTGCTTAAATCTTGATTAAAATAGGGTTTTACCTCAGTTGGTTTTGCCTATTGAATTAAATGCTATTTTGAACGAATTAAGTTAATAGATAGTGAAAGCACTGAAAAACTCGTTGAAGTTTAAAAGATTAAAGTTGAAAATATTGCCATTAATCAGTACTTTTTTAAATGATTTAAATCCTAACTACAGGTTGCTCATTTTTAATTAGGCTTATTAAGTGTTAGTGTTGTTAATTTTGCGGAAAAATTGCCAAAAAATATTTCGCAAATCCGAAAAATTAAAAATTGAAATATAAATTTCTTTTTAAGCGTTTTTATTGTTTTTATCGATATAAAATGTCTAATAACCGTAAACATACTAGAAAACATTAATAGTGTTACATTGTTAATCAGTTTAAACTAGTCTAGAGGTTTAGTTTTACTTATAGATTCGAAAAAAATTAGGCGAAAATGGCGCTATATTTAAATTTTCAAACATTATTAGACTAATTCATGGAATCGTTTTCGGAAAAATACGGGATATTTTCCGGAAAAAAGGCCTCGGTCATTTTCCGGAAACTTTTCCGACTTACAACGCTAGTAAGTGTAGTGATTCAAGTCAACATTTTACACATTTGGGGTTGTCGATTTCCCTTAAATAACTCTAAGGAATTTAGAGTAAATTTAAATAGTATTGTATAAAATTATTTTATATATTTTTCATAAAATTTATTTTTTTCTTGATCTAGCCAAAACGCGTTAATGTTATATATATCTTTTTTTTACTTGTAGACCTAATTTTAGAGTCAAAACTGAAAATATTAAGTTGACGATTATCTTAGAGAAAGTTATATTCCCTGATTTTTAATAAAAACCAAATATGAAGTTTTTGGGTCAGAAATTTAGGAGATAATAAAAATATATTTGTCGTATATCGGATAAAAGAAATAACTTTTCCATCTACTCGTCTTAAAAGATAAATACGCAAATCAACTATTAAAAACTAACCAACCCCAATTTTCTATTTCTTCTTTAAAAAAGGTAAGACATAAGGATTCAGAATGTAATCAGCTCCCAAAAACCGCAGAGTCGTAATCAATAGTTCATTTTATAAAATAACCTTGGCCATCTTGTTGAAATGTTGCCTCCCCGCTTCAGCTGTGGATCCGTTTTCTCTCCCACTAAAGAGTTTATGAACTCATTCTTAGGCATTGGCTGAACTATTCCAGGGCAACATTTCAACAAGTTGGGCAAGCGTAAAGACATTTTATATATCAACTATATATTAATAATCCAGTCACTTTCACTTTAGAAGGGGATCCTTGAAAACACAATCCACGGGCTTCATGCTCGAATTTCCCCCCGACACGAAAGGGGGGAAGGAAACACGCCACCAGCGTGCGCTTCAATAACGTCGGAAGACATCAGATTTAGGGAACCAATTAGATACCGAGTTAAGTTGATTGTTTTTAGGGAGAAGGAGTTTACTGTTAGATGAATAGGCAAAACTATAAAGTTCAAGGGGGGGCTGAAAAGATGGTAGTCACGTGACTTTGTGGAGAACGACAACGCCATCTATCCTAAGATTTACGAACTGTTATTCATTTTATTTTGCTAATGGTGGTTTAAATTTTTATCGATTCATCTAATTATTATTATTGTTATTTTAAACATCTTGTAATAGAAAAGTGTAAGTTGTCTGCAGTATCTGGAATGAATAATTTTTTCTTTACCGTCGCACGGCCAACTATGAACACGAGTTACCGAATCGAAGTTGGCTGTGATATGGTAGTCACGTGATTTGGTTTTCCCATTTTAACAAGTTGGTTACGAAAAATTTTACTTTATAATTTCGCCTATCGGGAGCCTAGGAGCAACAAACACAGCACCCCACACAAGGAGAACGCAACTCGTTAAAAGTCGTGCATTTTCTTGTGTACATTTTTCATTGGTTACACGCTTTAGCACCCACTGCCGTCGGAAGGGGAAAATTCCTAAATTGTCTTCCCCCTTTCCGTAAAACATTCAGCGTAAGGTTCGTCTTATGAAATTTGTACACAATACTGCGTTAGCGTGTTTAAAGGCTAGCTGCCTCCTCCTTGTGTTTGTTGCCCCTAGGTGGGAGCCAGACTATAAAGCCTCTCAACATTCTTGATAAAGAACTGGACATTTTCCCGAATAGAAAAATATTTGTAAATTGGAAAACAAACATTGTTGGTTTTCGCTTGGATAAAGAAACTAATAGATAGAGGGGTTATCAGGTTCATTTCAAATTGTTTACGTGATATCTCAGAGCATATTGCGGCCAGAAGAAATCCAACGAAATTAGGTGACAATTTCAAGGATAAGTACCGGTCCTTGACGCGATTTGCGCTAAGTAAGAGCTTTGAAAGACCGATATCGAAATACGGAAAATAGTATTTATTTTCCGTTAGGCTTAATAAATGTTCTAATTAAAAGTGATATTCTACACTTTTTATATACGCGTACTTCAATGTTTAAACTCACAAACCAGATACATCAAATTTTGTGAAAAATAAATTTTGATGTATTAAAAAATAGGTTAAATTTTAATAAAAGCGCTGCTACTTCAGTATTTTTAATAAAATTTATTTTAAAATCTCGAAATTTTGTTAAATATGTTTTATTAAAAATACTTCAATTAAAATTTAATATAGTTATTTATCATGGTAGCTAAAGAAAAACTGTTTGATACTGGAAATTTGTATAAAGTTATGCGTTATAAATAGTAATAGTTAGTGTAGGGAGCTGTTGGCTCGCGTGGCATGCAGGGCTTGCCACCACCCTCCTACGCATTGTAACCCGACCACCTGAATTAAATGCTTCAAAAGTCGCTTGATGACTTAGGCCTAAGGTGGTGCCTTGGGTATTAGCCTAGCTGATTATTAAATCTGGAAAAACTAAAATAAATTTCAAAATGAACATGTATTGAATCTATTTTAAATAGTTAAATGTATTAAGTAAATTTTATTTGTTTTTGGAAAATTGGTAAGGAATTAATTTAGAAAAATATGCTTTACATTTCCAAATATAATAATAAAATTATTAATTTTTGCTCCTATTTACTTAAGAATTATTTCAAGCATTATATTTAAACAACGATATGATTAAATTTCACAGCGTAAATATTTCAACATTTTCTAATTTGAATAAATAAACCAATGAAAAAATAAAGCTACAAACTATGAAAAACATAACAGAACATTTCCAACCACGAAACAAAATTTAAAAACTAAAAATCGACAGAATCGAGAATTAATTCGGAAGAGGTATGGCAAGTCGCGCCTCTAAATCTATCAAGTTCCCCAACCGGGGGACCACGATAATCAAAACGTTACGTATTACCCCAGGTAATTTGCCAAACCACACCCCCTGGCTGGAGCCTGCGTTCAAAATGAGGGGATCAGTTTCGTATATAAGGCAGACTCAGATCTCGAAATCACCATCCGAATCCAACTCGTGAAGCAGACTCGAACAACAGTCGTTCCAAACTTCTCTCTACATTTTCCGTAGTTTGAAACCTACTCTAGCATCACCATGAAGGCTATGGTAAGTAACACTGACTTAAGGGGGAAGAATACGGTAAAAGCCTCTTTTTCGTTCAAGTTGAACGTTTCTGTTTTAAAAATGACATAATTGAATTATATTTTTATTAATAGGCTGAACCTTCCTCTAGTGCTTAAAATAATTTTGATAATTCTAATATTAATAGTTAACGAGATATAAGGTCCTAACTAAAGGGCTTGCCACCACCCTCCTACGCATTGTAACCTGGTTACCTGATTTAAAAGTATTAAAAATCGCTAGATGACTTGGGTCTAAGGTGGTGCCTTGGGTATTAGCCTAGCTGATTATTATTATTATTATTATTATAATTATTTATAAATATAGCTAGGCTTTCCCTTAGCACCATCCAAGATTATGATAACTCTATTTCTTTGCGAAAGTTCAGATAAATATGGCATCTTTGATACGGAAATAATAAAATTAATGGACGTAAATTACGAACGTTAATAATAATTCTATTATATTGAGAATGGATAAAATAATTTTTTTTTAAATATATTGCCTTTAGCAAATTAACGCATTTGCTGTATTTTTCGATTAAACGCTGAAAATTTCCATTTTTGCATGAAAATTCGAGTCGCAAATTAAACTGATTTTGAATCAAAACTTCAAAAGTAATTTTTGCAAAGTGTAGTACCTATTTGATGTATCAGAAATTAGTAGACTAAACAATTTTCGAAATCCGTCAAATTCAATTTTTTTTAGTTATTTTTTTTTGTTAATTACTTTAAGTAGCTGCATAGGCCTCCAATGCTTAGCATTATGGAAACCATTTAATACGGAAAACAAAAATGAGTATTCCAATTTAATTCTCAGCTCGCTCTTTTGTCCGTTCTTCTGGTGGCTTCAGTGGCCATGGGTGGATTGATTGGTGGCTACGGCGCTGGCTACGGCGGACTCGGTTACGGACACGGTTTGGGATACGGAGCCGGCTATGGAGGTAAGATCTCCGTAATTTAAGACGACGACCTTCAAATGACCTCTAATTTAAATGACCTTTAGGACTTTATGGAAGAGGAGGCTACGGCGGATGGGGCGGTCTCGGTGGTCATGGATACGGAGGTTGGACTTTATCAAATGTAATTATTAAGTTAATTAATCTAATTATTTAAATTATTTTAATTTCAGGCTGGGGACACGGCGGCTATGGTGGTTATGGCGGTTATGGCGGTCATGGCGGACACGGCTGGTGGTAAGAGACGGCAGTACTGCATGGATAATTAACCTTCCCAGGAGTGGCAATGGTAACGTATTCGGGACGGTAAATCAACGTAACACGTCATTTATCCCGTAGAACTAATTAAGTACCATCTACTTACCACAGGAACTGGTGTCCGTTGTTGATGTCTGATCAGGATAAATCTTTTTCTCCCTTATTTCATATTATTAATTTTGTTGTCTTTTAATAAAAATTGATATATTTTTATAAATAAAATAGTACAAGTGTTCTTCTTAAATTTCGGTCTGAACCTCGCTCCAACCTAGGAGCAACAAACACGAGGAGAACGCAGCTAGCCTTTAAACACGCTAACGCAGTGTTGTGTACAAATTTCATTGGACGAACCTTTACTCTGAACCCTTTTTACGGAAAGGGGGAAGACAATTTCCGAATTTTCCCCTTCCGACGTCAGCAGGTGCTAAAGCGTCGAACCAATGAAAACTGTATGCAAAAAAATGCACGACTTCTGACGGGTTGCGTTCTCCTTGTGTGCGGTTCTGTGTTTGTTGCTCCTGTTGTTTCTGTACTTGCTTCAAAAGTCACTTGATGACTTAGGCCTAAGGTGGTGTCTTGGGTATTAGCTGATTATTTAAGGTTTTGCTCTTTCCAATGAATCATTAATTATCCATAGCTAAAATTTCGTGCAACCAACACTTTAAACGCACTCTCGCAAGCTCAAAATTTGTGTTAGCGTCGAGTTCGGGACTACTTATTTTCTTTCAATTTTTTCCATTCGATAGTAGCGCCAATGAGAGTAGCGGAGGTTTCTCTAACTACGCTGTACAGCCAAAGGTAGCGGAGAGAGGATTTTCAGCCCCCTGGAGTGACTGATTTCTAACTCTTTCGGGCATATAGTTCATTCCTTCCCACATATACTTTTACTCTAAGGTTCGACTTTCGCAATAAAGATTGAAGTGAGATTGGAATAGCTCGTAGCACGCGTCGCGATAGACTCCATCGCCATCTCTTTTTAATAAAAGAACTATGTGAGAAAATTCAGCTGGGGAATTTTAGGGTTCAAACATTTCTGTTAATTCTCAAAGGAGTGGGTGCAAAAGTAAGTGGCTTGTAAAGACGCTTCCATCCACCATCTGATTTATACGAGATCCGAGATCTTGACCTGATAATTGCACTTCAAATTCCTTTAATTAGTTCAATTAAAAGACTCAAATAAATTGAGCTAGAACTTTATAAAATGTGTTTATTTCACACGAACCGTCCATGCTATGGATGATTTTTTGCTGCCTTAAAAATTCAAAAGTATTTTATGAATAAATATTTCCAGTTAAAAAATTTATAAACAGCAATTAGATTTTGGTAATTTGCGAGTTAGCCCTTAGACTGATAAATATATTGAAAACTATCATATAAACTGAAATGTAAATATTAACTGATAATAAAAATATTCACGCGTACCTCTTAAAAAGGGTTCAATAGATAATCTCATATAAAATCATAAAATCGATGACTTTTATTAATCCTAATGGCACCCCGTTTTAAAGCAAAATCTTTTATGGGCATTGTTAGTTTCACCAGAAGTATTTAATACCATAAGTAACATAATAAAAATAAGTATGACACTCCTAATTGCTTTAATGCTAATTTTCTAACCGAACCTTTTTCGGCACTGATACTCTCTTCAAGCTGTGACTTGGACTCGCGACTTACCGTTTTGGATGACTACTTTTTGATAAAAATTTAAGCCTAATATCGGAGAGCACGTTAATCTGGAGTCGCGAGGGGCTTTGGCTTTGTTTTGAAATGCCAAAAAATGCGTGATAAAAAACATGAGCTCGTGGCGCCGAGAAAAACGTTTTTAATTTTTATCATTTTAGCCTAATATTCCGCCTATCTATCGGAAACCAGATATTTCGGCTTAGTCGAAGTCTCGCGTATTTTAGACACTAGAGGGCTCTGTGCTAAGAAAACATTTTGATTAAATATGAAAATCAGTTTGGGTGTAAATCTCGTTAATTTTCATACTTATTGTTATTATGTTAGTTATGTTAATACATATCTTAAGAGAGAAGTTCGCTTGAAACATGTGGAAAATATGGCTTGGTAAAATATTTAAGTATACGAAGTGTAGTTTTTACATTTTACATCGTTCCAACTAAAAAATGAAGAGGTGCTTATTTTTACATGATACATCTAACGACAGGAAATATCTAATCCTCGCTGCACCAATTAGAGGTTTTGAAATCAAAGAACCACAAGTTGAGACATTTTTCTGGAAATCTACATAATTGCCGAAATAGTTTAAGAGTTGTATCAACTTAAAAATATCCTAACAAAATTAATTTCATCTTTTAGACGTTGCTGCAGAAGCGGAAAACTGTTCATCTATTTTGAAAATCATTTGTTAAATTGAATACGAATGTAAAATGGAAATGATATCAGGGAATCATAATTTAAGTATCTTTTCTTTTTATGCGTTTCATCTTGCCATCTTCTGTCCAAAATTTTAAATTATTTTGATATTTTTTTGTTAATGTCCCTAACTTTAAAACAGATAGCATTGATGGGCACAAAGAACCTGAAATCAGTTTCAAAATTGAATATTTTATTTAAAAAAAATCACAAAGAAAGGATCTGCAATATATTTAAGCATTTAACGGGAGGAAAGTTCGGAGTTTATTTTAAATCTTATTTTTTTATATATTGTCTACGGGAGGAAAAATCTTGGGGTTTTTTATGCCTGTATTGTTTAAATGATTTGTCATGACAAGTGTATTGGGAGGGATCAACATTGTTATTATTCCTAAGTATAATTAAATAGGGTAGCCACACGTCAGGGGAAACTGGGAAAAGTCGGGGAATTTTAAAATAGGCCTAAAAAGTCAGGGAATTTTAAGGATTTGTAAAATATCAGGGAAAAGTCAGGGATTTAAATTTTATCTCGACACTTTTTAAAGATAATTTTACTCTAGATCTATGACAAATTCTATGATTATCATTTATTTCCTTGAAAATTTGGCAAATTTTTTCAACATTGCAATAACCTTTTTACTGAAATATAAGTTCATTTAAATTTATTTACTTCTGATAAAAGTAAAATATAACATAAAAATTTTGGCCTTAGAAAGTCAGGGAAAACAGGGAATAGTCTGGGAATTTGAATATGAAACTTTTGTGGCAACCCTGTTAAATAATTCTTGGTTGGATCTTATTTTATAATAAACTTATAAACTTATAAACTTCTAATATAATTCTTGGTAAGATATTATTTTATAATAAACTTATAATATTATAATATTATAATATAATTCTTGGTAAGATATTATTTTATAATAAACTCATAAACTTATAAACTTCTAATATAATTCTTGGTAAGATATTATTTTATAATAAACTCATAAACTTATAAACTTCTAATATAATTCTTGGTAAGATATTATTTTATAATAAACTTATAAACTTATAATATTATAATATTATAATATAATTCTTGGTTGGATATTATTTTATAATAAACTCATAAACTTATAAACTTCTAATATAATTCTTGGTAAGATATTATTTTATAATAAACTTATAAACTTCTAATATAATTTTTGGTAAGATATTATTTTATAATAAACTTATAAACTTATAAACTTCGAATATAATTCTTGGTAAGATATTATTTTATAATAAACTTATAAACTTATAAAGTTCTAATATAATTCTTGGTAAGATATTATTTTATAATAAACTTATAAACTTCTAATATAATTCTTGGTAAGATATTATTTTATAATCAACTTATAAACTTATAAACTTCTAATATAATTTTTGGTAAGATATTATTTTATAATAAACTTATAAACTTATAAGCTTATAAACTTCTAATATAATTTTTGGTAAGATATTATTTTATAATAAACTTATAAACTTATAAACTTCTAATATAATTCTTGGTAAGATATTATTTTATAATAAACTTATAAACTTATAATATTATAATATTATAATATAATTCTTGGTAAGATATTATTTTATAATAAACTCATAAACTTATAAACTTCTAATATAATTCTTGGTAAGATATTATTGTATAATAAACTCATAAACTTATAAAGTTCTAATATAATTCTTGGTAAGATATTATTTTATAATAAACTTATAAACTTATAAACTTATAATATAATTCTTGGTAAGATATTATTTTATAATAAACTTATAAACTTATAAACTTCTAATATAATTTTTGGTAAGATATTTTTTATAATAAACTTATAAACTTATAAACTTCTAATATAATTCTTGGTAAGATATTATTTTATAATAAACTTATAAACTTCTAATATAATTCTTGGTAAGATATTATTTTATAATAAACTTATAAACTTCTAATATAATTCTTGGTAAGATATTATGTTATAATAACAGAAGGTGATAATACACCTCACTTATAAACTTCTAAAAACATTAAGCATTTTTAAATACTGTAATTCGTGTAGCCTTAGATGGCACTAATTATCTTCACGCCGTGTTCGTTCTTGGTACTATCATGCAAAGAATATTCTTTGTATCATGTTTGAAGTGGCCCAATGAACGGGAACATTGAATTTAGGATGCACCATGAAATGTGCCCATGTGACTGCTTTTCTGGGAAACTTGTAATATCTGATTTAACTTTGCTTTTTGTTTATTTTAACATTATGTATAACTAGGATTTGATGAAAGAGTTAATTTCTATGTCATGCATCTTAGACTACTCTCAAGATGTCAGCAAGGGACCTTATAATTTTGTTTTATTAATTAGGAATAAAAAATATAATCGATAACGTGAATGGAAGATTTTGTAGTTTTTTTTCTGTACAATGTAGATTGTTGTAAGTGCCCTCGTTCACGTTTATAAGAGAACATCTCTAAAGACCATGTTATTAATAGATTATAATCCTTTTGGTTCGCGCGTGGGTGCAACTGTCGATCAGCTGATATTCCTTAAAATGCTGTGTCACTACACTTTCAAAAAATTGAAAAACAGCTTTAAATAACGCCCGTATCTATGGGTATCATTAGGCTAGATATACAAGTGTATAATTACCTAGTACAAACTCATATACAAAATAAGTGGTTAGCACTTTCGCCTCGCAGCAAGAGGAGCCGAGTTCGACCCCAGTTTGTGACACTGGCTGAAACTCTGAACATTTCTTGGTGAATTATTGTAGAAAATATAAATTAAGTATAGAATTTAAGTGAAATAAAAATTAGAACTTAAGTGTATCAATAAAATTATAAAGAGCTCTATTTATTCAAACATATCAAAAGTTTAACAAATAAACTATAAATAAAATTGGTAATCACAAGTTAGAAAACTACCAAAATATTACAAATGGTGTATTTAAATTTAACAAAACTAACCAATGTAAAGGGTAAAAATCTATTTAGTTGTAAACTAAAAATGTAAATCAATACACTCTTTTACGAAGTCAGCCATTTCATTACAGGCCTAATTTAAAATAGTACAGGCAAGGGCGCCTTCACGTGCTCATCAGCTCGAGACGTCGCGTGCACTTGACCGCGTGAAGCGGCCTTGCATGCACTATTTGAAATCAGACCTGTAATAAAATGGCAGCTCTCACAAATAAGGATATAAAAGAGTGTATTGGTAACGGAATTTCCCGCGAAATTTATGTATTTTTTGTTTTGGTTTAAAATGTGTAAAAATCCATTTATGTATTGTATTTTTTGTTTTGGTTTAAAATGTATTTCAACATTGGTAAAAAGCACTCCTAAGGAATGTAAGCTTGCGGATATTGGCTGTTATTGTAAAGCGGCCAGAAACTCAGCGGGAGTAAAGATGTCACTGCTTATTTCGAAGCTTTGGTTGGGATTAGGAAATACTAAATTCCTCCCGTTCAAATTTTTGTATAGAAGCTGGGAAAACCAGTGATCGTCTTAAAACCTTGTAAGGGACACTCTGAACGTCCCAACCCAAATCATAGGGATAAAAAAAGTTGCCCACCTGTTCAAAATAAAATAGCCAATTCTTTGTATAGAAGCTGGGAAAACCAGTGATCGTCTTAAAACCTTGTAAGGGACACTCTGAACGTCCCAACCCAAATCATAGGGATAAAAAAAGTTGCCCACCTGTTCAAAATAAAATAGCCAATTCTTTGTATAGAAGCTGGGAAAACCAGTGATCGTCTTAAAACCTTGTAAGGGACACTCTGAACGTCCCAACCCAAATCATAGGGATAAAAAAAGTTGCCCACCTGTTCAAAATAAAATAGCCAATTCTTTGTATAGAAGCTGGGAAAACTAGTGATCGTCTTAAAACCTTGTAAGGGACACTCTGAACGTCCCAACCCAAATCATAGGGATAAAAAAAGTTGCCCACCTGTTCAAAATAAAATAGCCAATTCTTTGTATAGAAGCTGGGAAAACCAGTGATCGTCTTAAAACCTTGTAAGGGACACTCTGAACGTCCCAACCCAAATCATAGGGATAAAAAAAGTTGCCCACCTGTTCAAAATAAAATAGCCAATTCTTTGTATAGAAGCTGGGAAAACCAGTGATCGTCTTAAAACCTTGTAAGGGACACTCTGAACGTCCCAACCCAAATCATAGGGATAAAAAAAGTTGCCCACCTGTTCAAAATAAAATAGCCAATTCTTTGTATAGAAGCTGGGAAAACTAGTGATCGTCTTAAAACCTTGTAAGGGACACTCTGAACGTCCCAACCCAAATCATAGGGATAAAAAAAGTTGCCCACCTGTTCAAAATAAAATAGCCAATTCTTTGTATAGAAGCTGGGAAAACCAGTGATCGTCTTAAAACCTTGTAAGGGACACTCTGAACGTCCCAACCCAAATCATAGGGATAAAAAAAGTTGCCCACCTGTTCAAAATAAAATAGCCAATTCTTTGTATAGAAGCTGGGAAAACCAGTGATCGTCTTAAAACCTTGTAAGGGACACTCTGAACGTCCCAACCCAAATCATAGGGATAAAAAAAGTTGCCCACCTGTTCAAAATAAAATAGCCAATTCTTTGTATAGAAGCTGGGGAAACCAGTGATCGTCTTAAAACCTTGTAAGGGACACTCTGAACGTCCCAACCCAAATCATAGGGATAAAAAAAGTTGCCCACCTGTTCAAAATAAAATAGCCAATTCTTTGTATAGAAGCTGGGAAAACCAGTGATCGTCTTAAAACCTTGTAAGGGACACTCTGAACGTCCCAACCCAAATCATAGGGATAAAAAAAGTTGCCCACCTGTTCAAAATAAAATAGCCAATTCTTTGTATAGAAGCTGGGAAAACCAGTGATCGTCTTAAAACCTTGTAAGGGACACTCTGAACGTCCCAACCCAAATCATAGGGATAAAAAAAGTTGCCCACCTGTTCAAAATAAAATAGCCAATTCTTTGTATAGAAGCTGGGAAAACTAGTGATCGTCTTAAAACCTTGTAAGGGACACTCTGAACGTCCCAACCCAAATCATAGGGATAAAAAAAGTTGCCCACCTGTTCAAAATAAAATAGCCAATTCTTTGTATAGAAGCTGGGAAAACTAGTGATCGTCTTAAAACCTTGTAAGGGACACTCTGAACGTCCCAACCCAAATCATAGGGATAAAAAAAGTTGCCCACCTGTTCAAAATAAAATAGCCAATTCTTTGTATAGAAGCTGGGAAAACTAGTGATCGTCTTAAAACCTTGTAAGGGACACTCTGAACGTCCCAACCCAAATCATAGGGATAAAAAAAGTTGCCCACCTGTTCAAAATAAAATAGCCAATTCTTTGTATAGAAGCTGGGAAAACCAGTGATCGTCTTAAAACCTTGTAAGGGACACTCTGAACGTCCCAACCCAAATCATAGGGATAAAAAAAGTTGCCCACCTGTTCAAAATAAAATAGCCAATTCTTTGTATAGAAGCTGGGAAAACCAGTGATCGTCTTAAAACCTTGTAAGGGACACTCTGAACGTCCCAACCCAAATCATAGCGATAAAAAAAGTTGCCCACCTGTTCAAAATAAAATAGCCAATTCTTTGTATAGAAGCTGGGAAAACCAGTGATCGTCTTAAAACCTTGTAAGGGACACTCTGAACGTCCCAACCCAAATCATAGGGATAAAAAAAGTTGCCCACCTGTTCAAAATAAAATAGCCAATTCTTTGTATAGAAGCTGGGAAAACTAGTGATCGTCTTAAAACCTTGTAAGGGACACTCTGAACGTCCCAACCCAAATCATAGGGATAAAAAAAGTTGCCCACCTGTTCAAAATAAAATAGCCAATTCTTTGTATAGAAGCTGGGAAAACTAGTGATCGTCTTAAAACCTTGTAAGGGACACTCTGAACGTCCCAACCCAAATCATAGGGATAAAAAAAGTTGCCCACCTGTTCAAAATAAAATAGCCAATTCTTTGTATAGAAGCTGGGAAAACTAGTGATCGTCTTAAAACCTTGTAAGGGACACTCTGAACGTCCCAACCCAAATCATAGGGATAAAAAAAGTTGCCCACCTGTTCAAAATAAAATAGCCAATTCTTTGTATAGAAGCTGGGAAAACCAGTGATCGTCTTAAAACCTTGTAAGGGACACTCTGAACGTCCCAACCCAAATCATAGGGATAAAAAAAGTTGCCCACCTGTTCAAAATAAAATAGCCAATTCTTTGTATAGAAGCTGGGAAAACTAGTGATCGTCTTAAAACCTTGTAAGGGACACTCTGAACGTCCCAACCCAAATCATAGGGATAAAAAAAGTTGCCCACCTGTTCAAAATAAAATAGCCAATTCTTTGTATAGAAGCTGGGAAAACTAGTGATCGTCTTAAAACCTTGTAAGGGACACTCTGAACGTCCCAACCCAAATCATAGGGATAAAAAAAGTTGCCCACCTGTTCAAAATAAAATAGCCAATTCTTTGTATAGAAGCTGGGAAAACTAGTGATCGTCTTAAAACCTTGTAAGGGACACTCTGAACGTCCCAACCCAAATCATAGGGATAAAAAAAGTTGCCCACCTGTTCAAAATAAAATAGCCAATTCTTTGTATAGAAGCTGGGAAAACTAGTGATCGTCTTAAAACCTTGTAAGGGACACTCTGAACGTCCCAACCCAAATCATAGGGATAAAAAAAGTTGCCCACCTGTTCAAAATAAAATAGCCAATTCTTTGTATAGAAGCTGGGAAAACTAGTGATCGTCTTAAAACCTTGTAAGGGACACTCTGAACGTCCCAACCCAAATCATAGGGATAAAAAAAGTTGCCCACCTGTTCAAAATAAAATAGCCAATTCTTTGTATAGAAGCTGGGAAAACTAGTGATCGTCTTAAAACCTTGTAAGGGACACTCTGAACGTCCCAACCCAAATCATAGGGATAAAAAAAGTTGCCCACCTGTTCAAAATAAAATAGCCAATTCTTTGTATAGAAGCTGGGAAAACCAGTGATCGTCTTAAAACCTTGTAAGGGACACTCTGAACGTCCCAACCCAAATCATAGGGATAAAAAAAGTTGCCCACCTGTTCAAAATAAAATAGCCAATTCTTTGTATAGAAGCTGGGAAAACTAGTGATCGTCTTAAAACCTTGTAAGGGACACTCTGAACGTCCCAACCCAAATCATAGGGATAAAAAAAGTTGCCCACCTGTTCAAAATAAAATAGCCAATTCTTTGTATAGAAGCTGGGAAAACTAGTGATCGTCTTAAAACCTTGTAAGGGACACTCTGAACGTCCCAACCCAAATCATAGGGATAAAAAAAGTTGCCCACCTGTTCAAAATAAAATAGCCAATTCTTTGTATAGAAGCTGGGAAAACTAGTGATCGTCTTAAAACCTTGTAAGGGACACTCTGAACGTCCCAACCCAAATCATAGGGATAAAAAAAGTTGCCCACCTGTTCAAAATAAAATAGCCAATTCTTTGTATAGAAGCTGGGAAAACCAGTGATCGTCTTAAAACCTTGTAAGGGACACTCTGAACGTCCCAACCCAAATCATAGGGATAAAAAAAGTTGCCCACCTGTTCAAAATAAAATAGCCAATTCTTTGTATAGAAGCTGGGAAAACCAGTGATCGTCTTAAAACCTTGTAAGGGACACTCTGAACGTCCCAACCCAAATCATAGGGATAAAAAAAGTTGCCCACCTGTTCAAAATAAAATAGCCAATTCTTTGTATAGAAGCTGGGAAAACCAGTGATCGTCTTAAAACCTTGTAAGGGACACTCTGAACGTCCCAACCCAAATCATAGGGATAAAAAAAGTTGCCCACCTGTTCAAAATAAAATAGCCAATTCTTTGTATAGAAGCTGGGAAAACTAGTGATCGTCTTAAAACCTTGTAAGGGACACTCTGAACGTCCCAACCCAAATCATAGGGATAAAAAAAGTTGCCCACCTGTTCAAAATAAAATAGCCAATTCTTTGTATAGAAGCTGGGAAAACTAGTGATCGTCTTAAAACCTTGTAAGGGACACTCTGAACGTCCCAACCCAAATCATAGGGATAAAAAAAGTTGCCCACCTGTTCAAAATAAAATAGCCAATTCTTTGTATAGAAGCTGGGAAAACTAGTGATCGTCTTAAAACCTTGTAAGGGACACTCTGAACGTCCCAACCCAAATCATAGGGATAAAAAAAGTTGCCCACCTGTTCAAAATAAAATAGCCAATTCTTTGTATAGAAGCTGGGAAAACCAGTGATCGTCTTAAAACCTTGTAAGGGACACTCTGAACGTCCCAACCCAAATCATAGGGATAAAAAAAGTTGCCCACCTGTTCAAAATAAAATAGCCAATTCTTTGTATAGAAGCTGGGAAAACCAGTGATCGTCTTAAAACCTTGTAAGGGACACTCTGAACGTCCCAACCCAAATCATAGGGATAAAAAAAGTTGCCCACCTGTTCAAAATAAAATAGCCAATTCTTTGTATAGAAGCTGGGAAAACCAGTGATCGTCTTAAAACCTTGTAAGGGACACTCTGAACGTCCCAACCCAAATCATAGGGATAAAAAAAGTTGCCCACCTGTTCAAAATAAAATAGCCAATTCTTTGTATAGAAGCTGGGAAAACCAGTGATCGTCTTAAAACCTTGTAAGGGACACTCTGAACGTCCCAACCCAAATCATAGGGATAAAAAAAGTTGCCCACCTGTTCAAAATAAAATAGCCAATTCTTTGTATAGAAGCTGGGAAAACCAGTGATCGTCTTAAAACCTTGTAAGGGACACTCTGAACGTCCCAACCCAAATCATAGGGATAAAAAAAGTTGCCCACCTGTTCAAAATAAAATAGCCAATTCTTTGTATAGAAGCTGGGAAAACTAGTGATCGTCTTAAAACCTTGTAAGGGACACTCTGAACGTCCCAACCCAAATCATAGGGATAAAAAAAGTTGCCCACCTGTTCAAAATAAAATAGCCAATTCTTTGTATAGAAGCTGGGAAAACCAGTGATCGTCTTAAAACCTTGTAAGGGACACTCTGAACGTCCCAACCCAAATCATAGGGATAAAAAAAGTTGCCCACCTGTTCAAAATAAAATAGCCAATTCTTTGTATAGAAGCTGGGAAAACCAGTGATCGTCTTAAAACCTTGTAAGGGACACTCTGAACGTCCCAACCCAAATCATAGGGATAAAAAAAGTTGCCCACCTGTTCAAAATAAAATAGCCAATTCTTTGTATAGAAGCTGGGAAAACCAGTGATCGTCTTAAAACCTTGTAAGGGACACTCTGAACGTCCCAACCCAAATCATAGGGATAAAAAAAGTTGCCCACCTGTTCAAAATAAAATAGCCAATTCTTTGTATAGAAGCTGGGAAAACCAGTGATCGTCTTAAAACCTTGTAAGGGACACGCTGAACGTCCCAACCCAAATCATAGGGATAAAAAAAGTTGCCCACCTGTTCAAAATAAAATAGCCAATTCTTTGTATAGAAGCTGGGAAAACCAGTGATCGTCTTAAAACCTTGTAAGGGACACGCTGAACGTCCCAACCCAAATCATAGGGATAAAAAAAGTTGCCCACCTGTTCAAAATAAAATAGCCAATTCTTTGTATAGAAGCTGGGAAAACCAGTGATCGTCTTAAAACCTTGTAAGGGACACTCTGAACGTCCCAACCCAAATCATAGGGATAAAAAAAGTTGCCCACCTGTTCAAAATAAAATAGCCAATTCTTTGTATAGAAGCTGGGAAAACCAGTGATCGTCTTAAAACCTTGTAAGGGACACTCTGAACGTCCCAACCCAAATCATAGGGATAAAAAAAGTTGCCCACCTGTTCAAAATAAAATAGCCAATTCTTTGTATAGAAGCTGGGAAAACCAGTGATCGTCTTAAAACCTTGTAAGGGACACTCTGAACGTCCCAACCCAAATCATAGGGATAAAAAAAGTTGCCCACCTGTTCAAAATAAAATAGCCAATTCTTTGTATAGAAGCTGGGAAAACCAGTGATCGTCTTAAAACCTTGTAAGGGACACGCTGAACGTCCCAACCCAAATCATAGGGATAAAAAAAGTTGCCCACCTGTTCAAAATAAAATAGCCAATTCTTTGTATAGAAGCTGGGAAAACCAGTGATCGTCTTAAAACCTTGTAAGGGACACTCTGAACGTCCCAACCCAAATCATAGGGATAAAAAAAGTTGCCCACCTGTTCAAAATAAAATAGCCAATTCTTTGTATAGAAGCTGGGAAAACCAGTGATCGTCTTAAAACCTTGTAAGGGACACTCTGAACGTCCCAACCCAAATCATAGGGATAAAAAAAGTTGCCCACCTGTTCAAAATAAAATAGCCAATTCTTTGTATAGAAGCTGGGAAAACCAGTGATCGTCTTAAAACCTTGTAAGGGACACGCTGAACGTCCCAACCCAAATCATAGGGATAAAAAAAGTTGCCCACCTGTTCAAAATAAAATAGCCAATTCTTTGTATAGAAGCTGGGAAAACCAGTGATCGTCTTAAAACCTTGTAAGGGACACGCTGAACGTCCCAACCCAAATCATAGGGATAAAAAAAGTTGCCCACCTGTTCAAAATAAAATAGCCAATTCTTTGTATAGAAGCTGGGAAAACCAGTGATCGTCTTAAAACCTTGTAAGGGACACTCTGAACGTCCCAACCCAAATCATAGGGATAAAAAAAGTTACCCACCTGTTCAAAATAAAATAGCCAATTCTTTGTATAGAAGCTGGGAAAACCAGTGATCGTCTTAAAACCTTGTAAGGGACACTCTGAACGTCCCAACCCAAATCATAGGGATAAAAAAAGTTGCCCACCTGTTCAAAATAAAATAGCCAATTCTTTGTATAGAAGCTGGGAAAACCAGTGATCGTCTTAAAACCTTGTAAGGGACACGCTGAACGTCCCAACCCAAATCATAGGGATAAAAAAAGTTGCCCACCTGTTCAAAATAAAATAGCCAATTCTTTGTATAGAAGCTGGGAAAACCAGTGATCGTCTTAAAACCTTGTAAGGGACACGCTGAACGTCCCAACCCAAATCATAGGGATAAAAAAAGTTGCCCACCTGTTCAAAATAAAATAGCCAATTCTTTGTATAGAAGCTGGGAAAACCAGTGATCGTCTTAAAACCTTGTAAGGGACACGCTGAACGTCCCAACCCAAATCATAGGGATAAAAAAAGTTGCCCACCTGTTCAAAATAAAATAGCCAATTCTTTGTATAGAAGCTGGGAAAACCAGTGATCGTCTTAAAACCTTGTAAGGGACACGCTGAACGTCCCAACCCAAATCATAGGGATAAAAAAAGTTGCCCACCTGTTCAAAATAAAATAGCCAATTCTTTGTATAGAAGCTGGGAAAACCAGTGATCGTCTTAAAACCTTGTAAGGGACACGCTGAACGTCCCAACCCAAATCATAGGGATAAAAAAAGTTGCCCACCTGTTCAAAATAAAATAGCCAATTCTTTGTATAGAAGCTGGGAAAACCAGTGATCGTCTTAAAACCTTGTAAGGGACACGCTGAACGTCCCAACCCAAATCATAGGGATAAAAAAAGTTGCCCACCTGTTCAAAATAAAATAGCCAATTCTTTGTATAGAAGCTGGGAAAACCAGTGATCGTCTTAAAACCTTGTAAGGGACACTCTGAACGTCCCAACCCAAATCATAGGGATAAAAAAAGTTACCCACCTGTTCAAAATAAAATAGCCAATTCTTTGTATAGAAGCTGGGAAAACCAGTGATCGTCTTAAAACCTTGTAAGGGACACTCTGAACGTCCCAACCCAAATCATAGGGATAAAAAAAGTTGCCCACCTGTTCAAAATAAAATAGCCAATTCTTTGTATAGAAGCTGGGAAAACCAGTGATCGTCTTAAAACCTTGTAAGGGACACTCTGAACGTCCCAACCCAAATCATAGGGATAAAAAAAGTTGCCCACCTGTTCAAAATAAAATAGCCAATTCTTTGTATAGAAGCTGGGAAAACCAGTGATCGTCTTAAAACCTTGTAAGGGACACTCTGAACGTCCCAACCCAAATCATAGGGATAAAAAAAGTTGCCCACCTGTTCAAAATAAAATAGCCAATTCTTTGTATAGAAGCTGGGAAAACCAGTGATCGTCTTAAAACCTTGTAAGGGACACTCTGAACGTCCCAACCCAAATCATAGGGATAAAAAAAGTTGCCCACCTGTTAAAAATAAAATAGCCAATTCTTTGTATAGAAGCTGGGAAAACCAGTGATCGTCTTAAAACCTTGTAAGGGACACTCTGAACGTCCCAACCCAAATCATAGGGATAAAAAAAGTTGCCCACCTGTTCAAAATAAAATAGCCAATTCTTTGTATAGAAGCTGGGAAAACCAGTGATCGTCTTAAAACCTTGTAAGGGACACTCTGAACGTCCCAACCCAAATCATAGGGATAAAA
Source organism: Leiobunum rupestre (assembly GCF_980474605.1). Lineage (NCBI taxonomy): Eukaryota > Metazoa > Arthropoda > Arachnida > Opiliones > Sclerosomatidae > Leiobunum > Leiobunum rupestre. The sequence goes on from NC_143386.1 coordinate 60,188,006, forward strand.
AAAGTTGCCCACCTGTTCAAAATAAAATAGCCAATTCTTTGTATAGAAGCTGGGAAAACTAGTGATCGTCTTAAAACCTTGTAAGGGACACTCTGAACGTCCCAACCCAAATCATAGGGATAAAAAAAGTTGCCCACCTGTTCAAAATAAAATAGCCAATTCTTTGTATAGAAGCTGGGAAAACTAGTGATCGTCTTAAAACCTTGTAAGGGACACGCTGAACGTCCCAACCCAAATCATAGGGATAAAAAAAGTTACCCACCTGTTCAAAATAAAATAGCCAATTCTTTTGTCGTAAAAACTACCTGAGAGCAAAAGTCAAGTAAGTCGAGATACGTGACTATTGAAAGAAATTCAAAATAAGAATCCTTGAGTGTTTTTAAATTATGGTGACTTAGTACAAAATTATCAATATATATTTTCACTCTATTTTGATCAATTTTCATTATTAGATTATAATTGTTATTATGCTAGATTTCGAACTTAAAACTGGTTTTTCTCAAATAGGGGTTTTCAGACATGCTTGACTCTTGCTCTAAGGTAGCGAGTTATAGTACGGTGCGCGGATAAAGGTTTAGAGTTCCCGATAAAACTTATAAAACTATAGCCAGTCTAATCGAAATAGGTAGCGAGCTAAAATTAATATGCTCTACGCCGTCTGGTAGGATAAGCACACTTTATAAAAAGGAAATTTTTTACCAAAAGCAGCACTTTCTCAACAACCACGTGCATTAAAGGGAATAGAACCTCTGTCGCGTTCTTTATGGAAGACCCAATCAATTTCCTTTATTCCCTTCACAATCAGCGATTATCAGCGCCGCAAGTGTGAAAAGCCGTGGAACCCTCGGAGGGCGACAGAAATACCAGAGGTAATCTGGCTCAGGTTATATTCCGAGGGGTCGGACATTTACCAAAATCCCGTACACTTTGTCTAAAATCGCAAAATCTTTTAACTCTCTCTATGGTAAATTAACATTGAAATCCCAAAATCACTTTAAAAATAATGATAAAATCACCAAAATCTCTACGAAATCCCGTACAAAATAATGGCAAGTGTCTGACCCCTCGTTATATTCCCTTAAACGCACTCTCGCAAGCTCAAAATTGGTGTTAGCGTCGAGTTCGGGACTACTTATTTTCTTTCAATTTTTTCCATTAGATAGTGGCGGCAATGAGAGTAGCGGAGGTTTCTCTAACTATGCTGTACAGCCAAAGGTAGCGGAGACAGGATTTTCAGCCCCCTGGAGTGACTGATTTCTAACTCTTTGGGGCATATAGTTCATTCCTTCCCACATATACTTTTACTCTAAGGTTCGACTTTCGCAATAAAGATTGAAGTGAGATTGGAATAGCTCGTAGCACGAGTCGCGATAGACTCCATCGCCATCTCTTTTTCATCAAAGAACTAAAAGCTACCTATGTGAGAAAATTCAGCTGGCGAGAGTGCGTTTAAACAACGATCCTAATCATCTGGTCATGCATACAGTGAAAAGCAAATACGAATCATGTTCATTGGTATAATAACAAACACCCTGTAAAATAGTTGATTTTATAAAATGTCTTTACGCTTGCCCAACTTGTTAAAATGTTGCCCTGGAATAGTTCAGCCAATGCCTAAGAATGAGTTAATAAATTCTTTAGTGGGAGAGAAAACGAATCCACAGCTGAAGCGGGGAGGCAACATTTCAACAAGATGGCCAAGGTTATTTTATAAAAAGAATTATTAGCGCCATTTCATTAAACATAAACTCTGAAAGTACCCAAAATAGCATAACCAAAACCATGTTTAGCAATACCCAAGATACCATAACGTAGCATAGCCAACCGCATCGAACCGCATAGTCAAGATAGCATAACGTGGAATAAGCCTCAACCTGTATAGCAAACGTGCAGTGCTCTAAACATCGCGGCGAAAGACTTGTAGAAGACAATAGACACAGTTCGTAGACGTTTCCAAGGTCGAAGATCGAATATTTGGAGACAGATGGCGCTTGTATCCTGTACTTATTTTTTGTCGAGTGACAACTGATTGGCATCTCTGGCAACTTGCTTGAAAGCTCTGACAACTTACTTGACAGCTCTGACAGATTGAGTGATGCTCATTATCGATATTCTATTCAAAAACGGACTGAGCCGTCGGTCAAGCTGTACACGCTTTCAATAGACGGTAAAATAAATGGGGGTGGAATTTTAAACCGTCATTGCCACTTAAAAACTGGACACTAGCCAGGGAGGGAACACCGGATTGGTTGGTATTGGAGCATGCGCAGAAGCCAATTTTTAACTTTCGCCGAGTAACAAATATCTAAATAGTGATTCTTCGTAGAGCACGTGGCGCCATCTAAGTAAACTGACCGTTATATTTCGGGAATAAAAGCTAGACAAAATGGTTGTTTAACTGTAAATTTACCTATAACTTGAATTCTTTAAATTAAAATACAAATTATTAACTGAGATCAATCGTAATGACGTGAAAAACGGTTGAAATAATTTCAGTGACAATTAAAGTCGCGAAGCGGAGAGGCTGGCATGCTGTCACGAAACGTTTCCCCTTTTTTCGTACCCCCAAATTCAAAAACCCTTCAGAGGCTGGGAAGCCGTTGGAATTTATTTTACCGTCTATACTCAAGAAATTGACAAGTTCAGTTTGGCGGGGGTCAAAATTCGCGTTTGGGAAAAGTCGAAGATCACACAGTTCGAGAGTTATTTAATTTTAATTAATTTCATTTAATAATATGCCTTGGTACGGAAAGTAAAAGAACTGAATAGTTCCTAAATAAAGCTTTTATTTAGCTACGTAATAGTAGAAGCTTATAAATTATCTCTTACTATTTAATAAGCGTATTTATACTGCTAATGTTACCGACTTGAAACATGAACCTTTGCAAGCTCCAGTTGATTTTACAAAAAATAGATTGAGAAATGATTTGGGTACATTTGTTCGAATTTCATTCGTCCGAACGGTGGTACAAATGTCCGAATGATCATTTGTCCGAATGCCGGAAAACAGGATCGTATGTCCGAAAACGTATTTCATTTGCCCGAAAAATGTATCAAAACTTTTGTTGGTGATTTAGTCGTTCAATTTATGTTAACTTTACTGGCGAATTTCATTTTTGCGAATAATCGTTTGTCCGTTTTTTCGAACATTAGGAATTGTTTTTTTTTAAATATTGTTAATATAAGAAAATAGTAACATTAACGTGAACCTAACCTAACCTAAAATATCCACAACATTCAACGCAATTCTCACTTACTAACAAACAACGATATTTACAATGTAGTTTTTTATTTTTTATTCTTGCACTAAAAAAAATCCGGACCAGAAAAAACAGCAATAAGAAATACTAATTTAGCGACAGAATTCGGACAAGTGATGCTACCGATTCGGACGAATGAAACAAACAATTTGTCCAATTCGAACAATTGAAACATTTGTTATTTCGGCGGTTCGGACGAATGAAATTCGAACATTTGCTCCACCGTTCGGACGATTGAAATTCGAACAAATGTACCTACCCCTGAGAAATATATCATGTACTAAATTTAAAAAAGCCTTACTGACAAAAATATGGTTCATAAATATGTAAATATACCACGAAATAAACATAGGGAGCATGTTTCTTTTTTATGTCCAACACGAATACAGTACTTCGTGATGTTACCTTCGACCACTAGTTAGCTTTAGTGCAAAGTCCGTAAGTTGCGAGATTTTTTTTATTTGTGGGTGCTTTTATTTGAAAATTGCGCCTTTAAAAAACGGAGGAGGACTAAGGCCATCTATTGAGCAGATAATGAAGTTACTCAGATGCTTATTAATGCTAAATGCCAGCCGTTTTAGTGGTCTTAGGCTCTTAGCTAACATTGATTTCAAATACAGAAACAAATGTTTATTTATTTTTCTCTTAACACCAATTTTATTTATTTATATAGAATAAACTAAAATAAAAAGAGCCTTTGATTATTATTGGATGTTCGATAATGCTAAAATGCTAAAATTAACCGATATAGATCCACAACATCATTTATTATTTGCTGTAATTAATTAAAAACAATGAAAAATTTATAAATTACTTATTTAACTGGTAGGGTTAAGTGCATTAAATGGTATATGTATAGTATAATTAGTTGTAGTATAATTGGTTATAAATCACAAGATTTTTCAGATGTCAACGTCATCTATTAGGCGAAATCGAAAGTATTAATAAAGTTACCATGACAAAATTTATTTATTTTTGTAATTTATTTACGACCAGTATTTCCAAATTAGTTATTTATCAGGTACGTGTACGTGCTGCCCTCTATGAAGTAGCATCATAAAAAGAGATAGGCAAAAACCAAATTTCTGAGCTCGCGCTCTTCTCTTTCACAGTGAGTAGCTCGAGCCCACGCTCGCGCTCATCTCTTTTAGTACAAGAGGGCGAGCCCACGCTCGCGCTCTTCTCTTTTAGTACAAGAGGGCGAGCCCACGCTCGCGCTCTTCTCTTTTAGTACAAGAGGGCGAGCCCACGCTCGCGCTCTTCTCTTTTAGTACAAGAGGGCGAGCCCACGCTCGCGCTCTTCTCTTTTAGTACAAGAGGGCGAGCCCACGCTCGCGCTCTTCTCTTTTAGTACAAGAGGGCGAGCCCACGCTCGCGCTCTTCTCTTTTAGTACAAGAGGGCGAGCCCACGCTCGCGCTCTTCTCTTTTAGTACAAGAGGGCGAGCCCACGCTCGCGCTCTTCTCTTTTAGTACAAGAGGGCGAGCCCACGCTCGCGCTCTTCTCTTTTAGTACAAGAGGGCGAGCCCACGCTCGCGCTCTTCTCTTTTAGTACAAGAGGGCGAGCCCACGCTCGCGCTCTTCTCTTTTAGTACAAGAGGGCGAGCCCGCGCTCGCGCTCTTCTCTTTTAGTACAAGAGGGCGAGCCCACGCTCTTGCTCTTCTCTTTTAGTACAAGAGGGCGAGCCCACGCTCGCGCTCTTCTCTTTTAGTACAAGAGGGCGAGCCCACGCTCGCGCTCTTCTCTTTTAGTACAAGAGGGCGAGCCCACGCTCGCGCTCTTCTCTTTTAGTACAAGAGGGCGAGCCCGCGCTCGCGCTCTTCTCTTTTAGTACAAGAGGGCGAGCCCACGCTCGCGCTCTTCTCTTTTAGTACAAGAGGGCGAGCCCACGCTCGCGCTCTTCTCTTTTAGTACAAGAGGGCGAGCCCACGCTCGCGCTCTTCTCTTTTAGTACAAGAGGGCGAGCCCACGCTCGCGCTCTTCTCTTTTAGTACAAGAGGGCGAGCCCACGCTCGCGCTCTTCTCTTTTAGTACAAGAGGGCGAGCCCACGCTCGCGCTCTTCTCTTTTAGTACAAGAGGGCGAGCCCACGCTCGCGCTCTTCTCTTTTAGTACAAGAGGGCGAGCCCACGCTCGCGCTCTTCTCTTTTAGTACAAGAGGGCGAGCCCACGCTCGCGCTCTTCTCTTTTAGTACAAGAGGGCGAGCCCACGCTCGCGCTCTTCTCTTTTAGTACAAGAGGGCGAGCCCACGCTCGCGCTCTTCTCTTTTAGTACAAGAGGGCGAGCCCACGCTCTTGCTCTTCTCTTTTAGTACAAGAGGGCGAGCCCACGCTCGCGCTCTTCTCTTTTAGTACAAGAGGGCGAGCCCACGCTCGCGCTCTTCTCTTTTAGTACAAGAGGGCGAGCCCACGCTCGCGCTCTTCTCTTTTAGTACAAGAGGGCGAGCCCGCGCTCGCGCTCTTCTCTTTTAGTACAAGAGGGCGAGCCCACGCTCGCGCTCTTCTCTTTTAGTACAAGAGGGCGAGCCCACGCTCGCGCTCTTCTCTTTTAGTACAAGAGGGCGAGCCCGCGCTCGCGCTCTTTTAAGAGGAAGAGCTCGAGCTCGCAGTCTGCTCGTAATGAGAAGCGCCCTCTCTCAGAGGCCGATAGATTCTGGGAAATTCACATTCAGAAAAAGCACCACGTGATGTGATTCGTGAAGAAAGGCGGGAATCAATTGTTTTAAATTTCGCACTCTAAGGGCGGCGCTGAAGCTCACGCTCGGGCTCTTCTCTTTTATCTCAGAAGCTGAAGCTCGTTGTCTTCTCTTTTTTTTTCAGAGGCTGATTTCACGCTCGTGCTCTTCTCTTTTATTCTTAGCGGCTGAGCTCGCGCTCGCGCTCTTCTCTTTTTCCCCGAAGAGTGGAGCTCGCGCTCGCGCTCTTCTCTTTTTCCCCGAAGAGTGGAGCTCGCGCTCGCGCTCTTCTCTTTTTCCCCGAAGAGTGGAGCTCGCGCTCGCGCTCTTCTCTTTTTCCCCGAAGAGTGGAGCTCGCGCTCGCGCTCTTCTCTTTTTCCCCGAAGAGTGGAGCTCGCGCTCGCGCTCTTCTCTTTTTCCCCGAAGAGTGGAGCTCGCGCTCGCGCTCTTCTCTTTTTCCCCGAAGAGTGGAGCTCGCGCTCGCGCTCTTCTCTTTTTCCCCGAAGAGTGGAGCTCGCGCTCGCGCTCTTCTCTTTTTCCCCGAAGAGTGGAGCTCGCGCTCGCGCTCTTCTCTTTTTCCCCGAAGAGTGGAGCTCGCGCTCGCGCTCTTCTCTTTTTCCCCGAAGAGTGGAGCTCGCGCTCGCGCTCTTCTCTTTTTCCCCGAAGAGTGGAGCTCGCGCTCGCGCTCTTCTCTTTTTCCCCGAAGAGTGGAGCTCGCGCTCGCGCTCTTCTCTTTTTTCCCGAAGAGTCGAGCTCGCGCCCAAAATTAGCTCTCGGACACTTTAGAGCCCAGAGTCCGCCGATCTCTGATCATAACCTTTAAAATCGAATTATAATAGATCGATTTACAATTTTTAACGGGAAAAGAAGACTTTAAAGGGGTAAAATTCATCCGAGGTAACGTGGTGATGGCGTTATTTATTAGTAGATGGCGCTCTGATAGCAACATAACGTAATAATTTTGATTTTCAACGATTGGTTGAAAGTTTTCAGTTTTTAGTGGAGAATGGTTTTGTCCAGATTTAAAATACCAAATTCTCTTCCCTGATTGGATAGTTTAAAATTGTATTATAGTGCCATCTATGGCGGAGAGTGTTAACTACGGTTAAAATTAATTGTTAATTTAAATTACAAAAATTATATATTTTTAATAAGAATTTAAAGTACTATAATTTAATAATTAATTAATAACTTTTTAAAAAAAAGGTTATTTTTCATAAATTTTATAGTGTCGCCATCTAACTCAAACATTATTAAATAGGAAGGTACCTCGGTTGGATTTCGCCCCTTTTTGAATATTTCCCTGTAGACAATATGTGAATGCGTCTATTTTTATTCAGTTATTCACGTCACGCTTGGATGAAGCTAAAAAGGGAATTGAAGAAAAAAACAACTCTGCGGGAAACCCAGAAAAAAATGTGCGGGAAAACCCGGCTGATAACGTCCCAATTTATTTTATATAGCCAAAAATTCCCCGATCTGGCTGTTGATTTGGGCCCCACACTTTAAATTCTTTCCGAAGACATTACCGACGTTAAGCGCAAGATGTATTATACGGGAACGTCTAGATATTCATAGTACCTTGTAGACGTTTCATCAAGAACCTTTTAAAACTCCCTTCTAAACTTACATTCTCAAAATTCTGTGTATTTTTTAAATCCCAAAATTGAAAAGGGCCCCCAAGGTAAATTTTCGCCGCAAAAAAGGTGAAAGTTAACCTAACATTTACAGGAACGATTTAGCACGTATTTGCACAGCCGTAACTGAAGTATTTGGTGATTAAATTCCAATACGAACCATACAACCGGGAGTGATTTTGAAGAGCCCTTATTAAACAATTGACCGTGTGTTGTTTTGATGGAAAACCCCGCATGGACAAATAAATAATTTGGGAGACCTAATTTTGATCCGTCGACCACCTTGAAATCTATATTTTCCGATTCGTCCCAATTCGGTGTAGCGCATAGGGGCCCTATCGAATGGGTTCATATAAAAAGCGGGCTTGCTAACACTCATTTCACTTTCCTTTTGTGTTCCGGACTCGCCTGGATAACGTTAAAGCTATACTGTTAATATCATGAAAATAATAATTTGCGTAAGTATAAGAATATGATTTAAATGGAATATAACTTTAGATATTTCTGGCGCTTGTTAGCGAATTCTGGCTCAAATTGTTAGGGTTCTTCCATTGAGAATACGCTCAGGTTATATTCCCTTTAAGGTGATTTTTTAAATTACAATGTACTAATTAATTATAATGATTAATACGAAATGAAAAATTTGTACGTTTATTTAAAGGTAAATTTTATTTACAAATTATCGAAAACTAGCAGATCATTGTAAATACCATTTATTTTTAATTAGAGATGGCCATGAATCTATCCTATTCTTAGAAAAAACGACTTTACTGGAGAGCGTGGTGCCATCTATTAATGGCCAAGGAAACTAAAATTCAAAATAGATCATAACGTCGTCAGAGAACCATTAATAATTATTATAATTAGACAACTTATACTCTACTTAGTGGACTTTTTCTTAAATTGTATATCCCATATAAAATATATTGTTAAAAATCACTGTATTTTAAACGCACTCTCGCCAGCTGAATTTCCTCACATAGGTAGCTTTTAGTTCTCTTATTAAAAAGAGATGGCGATGGAGTCTATCGCGACGCGTGCTACGAGCTATTCCAATCTCACTTCAATCTTTATTGTGAAAGTCGAACCTTAGAGTAAAAGTATATGTCGGAAGGAATGAACTATATGCCCCGAAGAGTAAGAAATCAGTCACTCCAGGGGGCTGAAAATCCTCTCTCCGCTACCTTTGGCTGTACAGCGTAGTTAGAGAAACCTCCGCTACTCTCATTGCCGCTACTATCTAATGGACAAAATTGAAACAAAATAAGTAGTCCCGAACTCGACGCTAACACCAATTTTGAGCTTGCGAGAGTGCGTTTAAACTTTGAGTTCCATTAGACGACTGGAAATACCAGCTATACAATGTTTGAGAGGTATTACTATAAGTGTATAATTATTTTCCAAAAACATAAGTGAGTCAGTTAGTTGAAATAATTACTGATAGTTACTCGTAGAGTGACGTTGAATTGACGTCATACCCAAAAACATGTTAGCATCTAACGAAAAATGTAATGACTTAAAACCAATTTTTAAACATTTTTCTTTAGATGAAAGTTACAAGATACTTCATGACTAAAAGTTGTTTGTTTATTAAAATTTAATTAAAATTAATTAAAACCAATTATCACGCACTCCGTATGTAAACGAAGCAAAAATAAATCGACGCCGACAGCGGGCCCGGTAAAATTTAAATTCCGGGCCACAAAAGAGCCGTTACTTCTGGAGATAGCATTACTTACCTTATTGCCTTTAAATGTTCAAACCCGGGCCCATAGGCTGCACGGGCCCCGGTAATTTGTACTTGCTCTCCCCCTCTGTTATCGGGCCGGATTTCGTATAAAGACTTTATTGACCCACAAATGTGTGGTCATTATAGAATTGGCTCTCCATAAAAATTGAATACGAGTAAGATAGAAATAGAACACACTTAAAGGCCTAGGTTTTCTTCTGCCTGCCACCCTTCAAATTTACTTTCCTTCCAAACAAATACCCTGGTGGTAGGCCAACGTGTTCCGCTGTTGGCCTACCACCAGGGTATTTGTTTGGAAGGACAGTAAATTTGAAGGGTGACAGGCAGAAGAAAACCTAGGTCTTTAAGTAAAACATTATTATAAACTTATGGTATTACAAAGATAGATAAACCGATTTAAGTTAAGTGCTTTGTTATTAAAGGCATTCTGACGTTTCCCTATAAAATTTAACCGGCCTTTGATTAGATGTTAATTGTAATTCTTAATTTTCCAGGTGTTGGTCGTTTTGGCAACTCTAATGCACAGCGCTTCAACTACTTTTGGGAAACTTGGCTATGGTAGAGGAGGATACGGCAAATTTGGCGCCGGGTACGGTGCATATGGCGCCGGGTACGGTGCATATGGCGCCGGGTACGGAGGATATAGCGGTGGCTACGGAGGCTATGGCGCCGGGTACGGAGGATATGGCGGTGGCTACGGAGGCTATGGCGCTGGGTACGGAGGATATGGAGGAGGTGGCGCCGGGTACGGAGGATATGGAGGAGGTGGCACTGGGTACGGAGGATATGGAGGAGGTGGCGCTGGGTACGGAGGATATGGCGCCGGGTACGGAGGATATCGCGGTGGTTACTTAGGATATGGCGCCGGGTACGGAGGATATGGCGCCGGTTACGGAGGATATAATTAATCCAGTTAAACCGTTTGTAAATTTTTACTTAAACTTAACGTTGTAAATTTTTAAGCAATAAATATCAATATTAAATTAAAAATATTTTATTTGGAAAAAATCGTACCAAATTCTTAGTTAGCAGTTAGTCTATATTTCTAAACAAGTTCATGTACCAATATCATTTGAAGCTCATATCTTTAGAAATTTAAAATTTATTTGTGCTATTTCAAACTAATTTAATATTTTTCGGAAGTTTGAGGGGAATTTAGCAAATACCATCATCTCATTGTTCTGAAAATAAAAGGGAAAATTTCCCCAGATATAAATGATTAGAGATAAAAGCTATGTAAAGTTATTGTAATGTTTGCGAAAATACGTTGTCAAATTTAACCATAAAAGACCAAGGTTGCAGTCCTCTCAACGCCGTCAACGGTCGACTAGCCACAAGTTCAAAGTCACCGAACGCTAGGGACAAATAACATTGCCTTTCACGTTCAAAATAAATGAAATACTTATTCTACCTTGACAGCGAAAGAAACTCTATCGAATCGGATGACATATAATTTTCCGGTTAAAAGTGATATTCTCTTTAATTTAGCGTACCATTTGGGGTTTTCGTCGTAGGCAAGCAGGTTTTTTTCTGATTGTCTGGTGTTTATGCTATTATTACGCAACTATTAAATAGACAATGATAGTATATTACGAGGGTGGCAGAAACTGTTTGGGTACAAACCCGAATATGATTTTAAAGAAGAAGCTTTAATTTTATAGTCAGAATTCCAAAGAATTTCACTTGGAAATATTTTCTAAAATGAGTATATAAACTTGGGTCAGCGATAAATATTTTATCAAACGCATATCGCAACACTTTGGATATTAACTACATTTCATAGCTCAAGTACAGATACAATATGTCTTCTTTGGTAAGTACATTTTTTGTTCGTAGTTGTAGTTGTTCCAATGACCAACTGATCAGGTTATTAACTTCAAAATTCTCACATATCTGATCTCGAATTGTATCTGATTCCTTATTCCAAACAACCGGCCTGAAACGTTATCCGACTTTTACGTTTAATATAGAAAAATTAATCAAAATAATTATAAATTAAAATATTGAAAGGCTTAAACAATGAATTCAAATTAGTTTCGGGTTTAAATAATTCGGTTTGCATTTGGAACCATGTCAACTGGTCTGATAATGTCGGAACGTAAATGTGTTAGAATATCGTAATAATTTCGTCGAGTCAGATAACGCATTTGTTCTGCTATCTGAGAATCCGCTCGAAGCATTATTTGGTTGAAGTTCTTTCGTGTCAAAGACGAAGGATTTATGACGTTTACTTGTCCAAGATTCACTGAAGTCTTAACGCGTATTAACACTAGAATAAATTGTATCATGGAACTCTTAAAATCTAGTTGAGGTCGAAATTCTACTGAGCGATCAACAACGACAATAATCATACCCAATCGAGTCCTTCAAAAACTGTATGTCGATGGCCCCTTAACTCGTGGCCTCGGTAATCCAATGTAAGTGGCACTCACACGATCGAATTATTCCGAATCTCGAAAACATTCCGTGGGGCATGTTAACAAGATTTACGATCTGGGGTAAAGACATGGTTGTACAAAATGGCTAGAGTGAACAGGCGTTAAGACTACAGTGACTTTTTTGGAACCAGTAAATGACTAAATTGTTTGTCTTCGATACGAAAGAACCTCAATGGACAGGAAAGAAGGGAGTCACCGTCGGTCTGAAGTTGAAGAGCTCGTAAAAGTAAAAAAGATCAACTTTGAAGGCCGAACCTTAAGTTGTCTAGTTGCCTAAGGCCTATCGGTCAAAGTTTTCCCGTCTTCAAAGTTGATTTTTTTAATTCTTAGCGTAGTTTCATGTCCTCAAGTGATAAGATATTTGTATTCGCCTCAAAGACTTGAACGCTCTTGCAAATATAATAAATAAACAGTTAGACTAATACCCAGGCACCACCTTAGGCCCAAGTCATCTAGGGACATTTAATGCCTTTTAAATCAGGTGGCCTTTTTACAACGCGTAGGAGGGTAGTGACAAGGCCTTCATGCCACGCGAGCCAACAGCTCTCCACTCTACTTATTACCGTTAACCACTGGGGTGATAGCTTACACACTTAACATGGAAGGAGTTGGTTCCTCTTGCCGCTAGGTGAAAGTGCTAACCACGCCGTCGGGCTTTAAGTTTTTATCAAAAACATTTTTCTTTATTTGCAGACAACCTGGGTCATTACGCTCGCAACAGTTGCCGTCGTGCTGGCAACACCCGTCCATCACGGAACCAGGATCGTCAACGGTGATGGTGTCACCGGAGTTGGTTTTGGTCCAAGCGGAAGTCAAGGAATCAGCCCTGGAATTAGGCGACCGGGCTATGGCGAGATCGTGGTCATCGAGCGGCAGGTGATCGAGAGGGATGGTCTGGGAGGTGGCAAGGTGATCTCCCGGGAGAGAGAAATTGTCCACGAAAGACCGGCTTACGGATACGGAACCAGAATCAGTGGGACGCATGTTGGAATAGACCGAAGATACCCCACTTACTAAATGTTCACTCAGTCTACTCAGCCAAAGACATTACTGTATTTAATCTTTCAAATAAATTATACCTTTTAAATTAACTTGTTGTACCGTAGTTATTGCCATCTAGGAGCAACAAACACAGCACCCCACACAAGGAGAACGCAACCCGTCAAAAGTCGTGCATTTTCTTGTGTACATTTTTCATTGGTTAGATGCTTTAGCACCTGCTGCCGTCGGAAGGGGAAATTTAGGAAATTGTCTTCACCCGCCCGTCCAATGAATGTTGTACACAACACTGCGATAGCGTGTTTAAATTCTAGCTGCGTTCTCCTTGTGTTTATTGCTCCTAGAGTCCTAGTTGCCATAACATGAAATATCAGGAAAACATCGAATGATCCATCTGGGTCATTCAAATTAAGCTAAAGAAACTTTTTAATGGGATCGAAATTCTCGAAAAAGCGCATAACGCCTCAAAATTTACCGCCTGTAAAATGAACAAATTAAATGGCTGATATTTATTTATATAAAACCATTTTTCCCCGATTTTATTGTTTTCAAAAAGTCACTGTATGTCGTATTTTACCCGCACTATTTATTCATACGAAACATATTTTGAACAATCAGTGGGAACCTGTGAAGGTAGAGCCTAACGCTGCCGTTCCAACGCCACCGTCGCCGATATTTTCTCTGGCACCGAACCGCCGACGCCGAGTCATTAATGGCTGGTTGCCATTAGGGTAAAAACGCCACGACGGTGAACATTAGTGTGTCAGAATTTATAGCCCAGTGTACCTAGTAACAGAGACCATACCACCGGAGGTTGATCATCATAGTGCCCTACGCCAGGGTCCACAAGCCCGGACAGGTGACAAATCCAGCATGGGTAGTAGTACCCTACTACTGATGGTCGCACCGTTGACGCGAGCCACTCAACCCAGCAGAAGGTGCAGCAATGGGTGGACCATTTCCCACTTCGCACACAGCAGTGGGATTAAGAGTGGATGCTATATAGCAACTCAAACCGACACCCTACCTACGTAGGTAAAGAGTCAAACCCTTTGGAGAGAGCTCCTAAAGGGGAACGACGGGCTCACAGCGGTCCACATAACCTGGAACAGCTGGCACCGGAGATCCCGGTGTGCCCCAAAAGGCCGGGAAACAGTACCACTGCGCCTCATACGGAGACCCGCCACCCCACAGCGGGCTACCCAATCTGCCGAGGTGGCCAGTTTGCCTGGACCCTCTCCGTTAGCCTGAGCCGAAGCTCAATTTCCAATTCCATACCTGACCGAAGTCGGAGGTGGAGATAGGACCATTTGATCAGAGCTAACATCTCCCAGTGCACCACCGCCCTTATGGGTTACAAGAGCCGGACTCCGACTCCCCGGTAAAGCCACCAGTTATTGCACACTCTAACACATTTAGGGCCACGGTGAACGTTAGGCCTAATGAAATATATATATATTTGTTTTTGCGTCGACTCTGACCGTTGTGGCGTTTTTACCCTAGTGACAACCAGCCTTTACCGATAAAATTTGTTCCGCCGCCGAAATATTTTGAATTTTCCTACTTAACTAAATTTTATTTTCAAAAACATTGTAGAGTTTTTTTTTAAATTTGAAAAGGGGGGGGGGAGGGAATCTGATCTTGGTCAAATATATAGTCATCCACCTCTAGCGGCTTCTGGTGGAGTCTGTTAATACCGAAAGTAATTTATCAATTTAATTTACTTTTATGACACGAAATAAAAATAAAATACTCTATATAAATATTTATTTTAAATTGAATAATTATATTTTGTTAATTTAATTATCTAATAATTTGAATTGCGTAGATGGCGCTCGCGTGCAAGAACGACAAAAGCGGTGGAAGGGTGGGGGAGTCGGACCATCGACAAATAACTTTGTCGATGGTCGGTCGGACCTTACAGTTATAGCAAAAATAAATAGACATAAACAGAAAGTCTCGCATTTGCGGTATTCTGTACCTTTCCCTTTGGTTTCCATGAGCTCTAAGGTGCAAACCACCAATGCTTCCCACCCTTTGAGTGCCACCCAATCAGATCGCCTCTAAAGCATTTGGAAATTTTGGTCGGAAATTTTAAAAGTAGTGTTTCGCGATGCTAAACACCCTGGCGGGATTTCCTATAAGCTCTTTCGATGGTTAGTTTTCAGTTCTAGATGGCTCGAAAAAAAACCCCAGCTCAAGTGGCATTAATGCCTAAAAATGCTAAAAACCAGGAAGTCAATGTAATTTTTACATAAAAGAGTTGCATACGACTGGAGTCCAAAATGAACTCGTTGAAATTGAGAACAATGAAGATATTTTTTAAAAAAGCAAAGCGTTAGAAGACTTAGATAAGGTAGACCTAGGCTTAGTAACTGAATATCCAAAATCTGTGGAAGAGAAAGAAACGAACACTGAAATATTCGGATTTATAATTCCTTTAAGTAAATGGGATGAAATAAATAGGTTTACGTCTTCAGCATAATTCTTAATAATAACATCCATAACTCTCCGAGAATTTTCCATCATTATAACACAAAACTAAAACATTCAGTTTTGATTTTGGTACACACGTGCGCGACTACGAACTTCGTTGCTAGCTATTTCGCGGAGAGCGACGTTTTTAAAACCAGTTTTCGCATGTACCTCGTACAATGCCCTAAATTTGTAACGGTCCGCGAAGGGGTCGGCACCGCCTAAAGGGGTTAAAGTAGTTTCTCAGATTACATGGCGCGAACTTTGCCTCCAATGCGAGACTTTCTGTTTATATCTATTTATTTTTGGTTATAGCTAGTTGAATAATTTCGCTTATAAGATTAGCAGTATTCTCACATAAATATAATATTATATACTTATAGTGTAAAGTACTCAATCGGATGTCAGTGGCGGCGCTAGGGGGTAGGCCAGGTAGGCCACTGCCTACCTTAAAATTTTGAGGGGCCCCAAAATCACCCTATAAGGGGCCCCAAATTGATCTAGAAAGGGTCTCAAAATTGTCCCAAGAGATAAAATTATTTATAAATAACAATGACACAAATGTCGATAATGTATTTAGAAATTTTTTAGGTATCTCCTAGTAAATAAAACCAGTTCTGTTATATTTGGACTCGTTTTACTGTTGTTAGAACTTTTTTGTTCGTCATGTACATCACTACTTTATTTTATTGAAGTATTTCGTTGAGAAAAGGGGGGTCCCGGGTCGGGGGCCCATTTATTTGGTTTGCCTACCGTCGCGAAAATTCCTGGCGCCGCCACTGCGGATGTATTTTTGAAATAGGCCAAATATATGTAATCTCTAAACCATTGAGTTGGGAATATTAATCTAGAGATCCAATCAAATCTGCTCCCCGCGAAACAAGTTTTTGAAAAATACGAATGTGCCGTCTGCTCTAAAATGACGAGAAAACGTTATCATATGACCCGTGGCGCTATCCATTATTTTGAAGAAAAAAAATCTTTTTGCTTGAAAACGCGTCTTATTTGAACGAACCATTGAGAAATAGACGGCGCCACGGGTAGAATGATAACGTTTTCTCGTCATTTGGGACGCCGATGGGAGCAGACGACAGTATTCTTATTTTTAAAAACTTGTTTCGCGAAATACTGAAATCCGACGTTTTGATTGGACCTCTAGATTAATATTCCCAACTCAATGCTCTAAACATTTAAATATTACAATTTTTCGGAAAACTTTTCGAAACATTTCCAATAAAATGAATCCACGAAATGATAGAATCCAACCCTTTTTCTTTCGACCTTCAATATTTCAAGGTAGTAGAAATTTTAAATGTTTAAAACAATTTGGGATGAGCGCTTTAGATTTACCTTCACCTTTTTAACATCGTAAATTTAATTTCAAACAACCTTGGAAACAGATTAGCCTCCTCACAGTAGAGGTCTCATATAACTGGAACGCGCCGCGCGTGCAAAACAAATTTTTTGCGTCTTCAGCAGCGCGCGCTTTTACGTTGTTTTTCTGTCTCACCGACTTCTCACCAGGTGTCGCGGCGGACGCGCGCTTTTCGATTTCCCGAAATTTCTTTATTTTATTAAAAATTAACCACTCAATATTTTTTGATGCGGTTTTCGCCATAAATTTTAGTTTTCAATGGGCTATAGGGCTATCTAACTAGTTAAAGCTTGAGCGTTCCCCTTTAACGGGACTAGAAAAGTTTAAATCAAGTTAATTTTACATTTAATTGATATGAAACCATAATTATTATTAAGATAAATCTAAAAGTTAGGGTCGTTATTATTGAGATCGCCAGGAATATATTACTTATTTTTTATTATAATATTTTAGTGTAATTTCGAGATAAGCATTTTGAAGGTCGAAATAACCATTTTGAATGTCGAGATGGCTATGTTCGCAAATTTGGGAACCCCTGGTGTAACTGATATCGAGAAGGACCAGAGTGCTGATGAGATCATGACCTAATACTTGGATTATTCTATCGTAAATATTTTGTTTGAGTAACAAGTAAATTAATAAAACTATTCTATATTGTATAAAAACTTCTGCAACTTCGTGG
The DNA here is from genome assembly GCF_980474605.1 of Leiobunum rupestre. Lineage (NCBI taxonomy): Eukaryota > Metazoa > Arthropoda > Arachnida > Opiliones > Sclerosomatidae > Leiobunum > Leiobunum rupestre. The sequence goes on from NC_143386.1 coordinate 60,205,296, forward strand.
TTTACATAAGTTTATATAAATTTATTGAATGGCAAATATTTCCATACTTAAATATTTGTTAAGAAAGCTTATCTCATTACGCTCCCTTCGATTCAGTTAGAACACTGTTCAAATATTTATTAAAAATGTAAGACTAACGAAGTATCTTTCATCAATTCGGTGCTTGCTTTGGCATCGAAGCTAAGCCTCGCGTTAAAACAGCCGCCATTATTCTACGTCACAGACCACGAGGGAAAATACCATCGGCATCTTAATATCATGGCCGACACAAATTCGTTACCGTGGCAACGAAAATAGGTCACACCCACGAGCCAGCTAGGAACTGATATAAGTATGAAGAATTTTAAGGTTCGAATTTTTAAAATTCATCAACGTGGTCGTTCAAAATATCATTCCAATTGGTGTCGATGGCGAACATTAACATATTTAAATAATAATAATTATAATAATTATAAAAATAATCAGCTAGGCTAATACCCAAGGCACCACCTTTAAGCAGGTTGCCGGGTTACGATACGTAGGAGGGTGGTGGCGAGCCCTTAATACCACGCGAGCCAACAGCTCCCTACACTCACTATTACCGTTAACCTCTACAAGTTTTTATGTAACTGGAAACCGAAGAGCTCGGGGAGAAAACCTATTTAACCAGTGGGGAGATAACTTAGTAACAACAATAATCAGCTAGGCTAATACCAAGGCACCACCTTAGGCCCAAGTCATCTAGCGAATTTGAATGCCTTTAAGCAGGTGGCCGGTTTACATTGTGTAGGAGCATAGAAACTACCACAGGAATAGAAGGCCCTGCCTTAATAATAATAATAAATAATAATCAGCTAGGCTAATACCTATTAGCGCAGTAGTTCCCATTTGCGCAGTTCCCATTTGCGCGGTTCCTATTTGCGCGGTTTCCCAAAAGCGCGGTTCCCATTTGCGCAGTTCCCAATAGCGCGGTTAGGAGGGTGGTGGCGAGCCCTTCATGCCACGCAAACCGACCTCTACAAGTCTTTATGTAAGGGGAAACCGAAGAACTCGGGGGAAAACCCTCTTACTAGTGGGGAGAGAAGTTGTAAACTCAACGCGGAAGAAGTGGTTGAAGTTGTTCCATCCAGTGCCACAATTAAGTTGGGATCGAACCAGGCTGCTCTTGCTGCGAAGTGAAATATAGAAGCTTAGCTAGGATCCTTGCTTAGCTCGCTCCGCTCTCTTCGCTTCGGTGAGAGGGCGAGTTCTAAGAAGAGACGAAATTTTATTAATTTATACGGGATTTTTTATATTTTAAGCGATTTAAAAGATAAAAAAATGCCCTAACAAGTCTCAAGGTTATTCACACTCGTCGATGAGGCTCCCAAAACGATCACCTTCCATTTTACCAAACAGAAGATACTCTCCAAGTTGAGAGCTTGGGATCTCAGGTTTTAAAGAAAAGTTGAGAAACGTTTAGGACTGAAGCGACGCGAGTTTTAATTTGAAATCATGAGAAATTCGGTAAGCATTTTGAATACACGCGCTCATTAATCTGGTGTAAATAAGTATCGGCGTTAATAATAGCTAATATACCCATAATAAGGTTTTATTTAAAGGGGAACGGTCAAGCTTTAACCGGTTAGATAGCCCTATAGCCCGTTAAAAACTAAAATTTATGGCGAAAACCGCATCAAATAATTTTGAGTGGTTAATTTTTAATAAAATAAAGAAATTTCGGGAAATCGAAAAGCGCGCGTCCGCCGCGACACCTGTTGAGAAATCGGTGAGACGCGAAAAAATTGTTTTGCACGCGTGGCGCGTTCCAGTTATAAGAGATCTAAGCCTAAATTGCGCGATTTTAAAAGTTAGGATAGTTCGCAAATCGCTCATACGGGGTTAGGGGCGCTGGCGGCAGCCCCTAAGATGGCGGCGAAAATTCAAACCCAAACACCTGGCGTTATTTTTCGTTTCCACTTTTTGGGCTAAAAGCTATTTTTTCGAGACAAAAAAAGGTACGTGTTAGTATATTGAACGTCTTGTTATACTTTTGATACGGAAATAAGGCCATATTTGGAAAAGCTTGGCCGTTCCCCTTTAATATTTATTCCATATAAATCTCTTCTAAAGAGCCTAGATTACGATGTTACAAACGGGAAGTCTGAATTGACGTCATCGGTGACGAAAATATGACGTCAACAGTAACATCCTCAGCGCTTAATTGGGCACTCGTGATATCTACCAATTGTACACGCGTGATACCACCAAATTGTGCACTCGTGATACTGATACCACCAAATTGTGCACGCGTGATATCGCCAAATTGTGCACTCGTGATACCATCAAATTGTGCACTCGTGGTATCGCCAAATTGTGCACGCGTTATATCACCAATTTGTGCACGCGTGATACCACCAATTTGTGCACGCGTGATACCAGCAATTTGTGCCCGCTTGATATCACCGAATTGTGCACGCGTGATACCACCAATTTGTGCACGCGTGATATCACCGAATTGTGCACGCGTGATACAATATTTTAATCTATGTGCACAAGCGAACATTTTTGCCACAAACATTGTTGGCCAACACGGGTTAAATAACTTGTTGACCACTCAAACGCTTTTGTTGACCACGTTTTGAAAAAACACTCGGGGTTTCTTGACCAAGGCTTAGCTTTTAATATTCAAACCTAATAATTTTCGCACACATTATTTTGAGAAACACAAAACTAAAAGGTAATATTAATTTTAAATACCTTTGTTAATTTAAATTAACATAATTTGTAGTAGTAAAGGTATTTTTGCGAAGAATTACGAGACTTTTCTTTATCGCTAAAACTACAGCAACGTATTTTGCAAAATTGGGGTCATCTAGTGGGGTAAATTGTATTTTTAATTTAATTTAAAGTGTTAAAATTATTTTCAGATGATTGCAGCCGTCGCTCTTTCCATGGTGATGATGATAATAGCAGCTCCAGAGCCACAGCTCGGGTACGGGAGTTCCGGATACGGGAGCCCCGGACACGGGGGCCCTGGTTTTGGGGGCCCCGCCTTTGGGAGCCCTGGTTTTGGGCGACCAGGCTACGGAGTCCGACAGACGGCGGTCATCGAAAGGGAAGTGATCCAAAAAGACCACTTCGGTCCGTTCGGAGGCAGGACAGTAATCGAGCGAGACAGAGAAATCATCAGGAACAGACCAGGATACGGCCTGGGACGAAGATTCTAATCCATGCACTCGAGTCAGCAGACCTTCAAACCAAACTACCACCTATCTTCATTTCTGTCAGTGTTAACATTTGTTTTCTGTTTGGGACAATAAATTACCATTAAAAATATTAATTACTTGTATTATATGTGTTCTTTTTATTTTGGTGTTAGCCTTAAAGAAATTATAAGCTTCATGCGTAGATTAAATTTTGGTCACAAGTATCGCCGCCTACCGGCCGAGTTTTAAATCGAATATATGAAAGCTGTCTGCGCGTTCAAAATTCTCTCCGCACAACAGCTGAAAGTTTCAACCAAAACACATTGAAATTCAAAAGTCGTCTGCTATTTATTCACATATTTAGTTGACGCGTATTAAGGCAGATGGCGCTATATTTCCTATACAAATTTAGGGGTCATTTCACACTGACATTGTGAGTTAAATCTGCACTCCGGCAATGCTCTGTAAAACAACAGGCAACCATGATGAGCAGACGACGGTGAAGGAACAGTGAGCATACATAAGCTTCATTAAAAGTAGCTTTTTTTCAACAGATGTCGCTAGTGTCCAAATGAAAACAAGATGCTTAAACTACATTTTGACCAAAAAGGCGTTGATTGGCTCGTTTTTAAATTTGACTATATCCTAAATTATATTAATTTTTAACCATATAATTTATATGGGATATACAATTTAGGTTAAAGTCCACTACGTAGAGTATAAGTTGTCTAATTATAATAATTATAAATGGTTCTTTGATGACTTTATTGTTTCGCTATTTTGAATTTTAACTTCCTTTGCCATTAATAGATGGCACCATGCTCTCCAGTAAAGTAGTTTTTTCGAAGAATCGGATTGATTCATAGCCATCTCTAATAACAAAGGCCTTCTCATAATACAGGGCCGACAGTTGCTTTATGGCTACTTTTCCCGGCGTGTTTGTCCCTTCTAATGAATTTAAATGGTTAATTATTTTGCTGTTAGTGTAGTTAAATTCCAGGAATCCGATGTTGTAATAAATTATCCTATAGCAAAATTTCAACAGACAACCATTTTGAGAAAACGTTGACAACACAAAACCGGAGTAAAATAACTTCATAGAGTTACTCTCCTTACCCTATACCGAAATAATAGAACAAGCGAAACGAATCATGTTCCACTATGACATAAGGCGGTTGCAATAGAGACTAATACAGACTTTTCACTCTAAACCTCAAGCAACAGCGCCTCAAGCGTCGAAAACGTGAAACTAAATGAACCACCATTATACGTTAGATTTCGTACTTTTAATTTTGGTTAATATGTAAAAAACTCCATTTCAAACTCGTTTAATGATAGCTTGTCGCTACTCGCCATTGCAAACACGTTCCCATGGATCAATTAATTTTTAGAAGAACTGGTCGGGTTGTACCATCATCGCGGCCATTGAATTGGGAATAATACTGTTAGAATTACAATTACGATTTCCGTTGTCATGGTTACGCGGGACCTGTTCTGATAAGACTGTACGAAATTCATCTTTATAATTAGGCGGTAGCGCCATCTATATCTAAAGTTATATGGCTAAAATTAATAACTATTAGCTAACTCACCGTAACTTGAGTTAAAAAGGATCGTGTTGACAGAATAAAATTATTTTTAAACAACTTCAAAGGTTTGTTTGTTACGATAAATCATACATTTCAATTTCGCATCAGATTCGCGAAAAAATTCAATTGCAATGTAGTTGCCACCACTAGAGACAGATGCCGCCACGGTAGAACGATAAAGTTGATAAAGTCTCCTTACTGAACGAAATTGGTCCCGCGCCAGCCAGATTAAAGGCCTTTTTCCATTATTAATACTTCTGATTTCACTCACTAGATGACGGCATCTGACTCTTAAACGCACTCTCGCCAGCTGAATTTTCTCACACAGGTAGCTTTTAGTTCTTTTATTAAAAAGAGATGGCGATGGAGTCTATCGCGACGCGTGCTACGAGCTATTCCAATCTCACTTCAATCTTTATTGCGAAAGTCGAACCTTAGAGTAAAAGTATATGTGGGAAGGAATGAACTATATGCCCCAAAGAGTTAGAAATCAGTCACTCCAGGGGGCTGAAAATCCTCTCTCCGCCACCTTTGGCTGTACAGCGTAGTTAGCGAAACCTCCGCTACTCTCATTGCCGCTACTATCTAATGGAAAAAATTGAAACAAAATAAGTACACCCGAACTCGACGATAACACCAATTTTGAGCTTGAGAGAGTGCGTTTAAACTCTTCGGGGCATATAGTTCGTTCCTTCCCACATATACTTTTACTCTAAGGTTCGACTTTCGCAATAAAGATTGAAGTGAGATTGGAATAGCTCGTAGCATGAGTCGCGATAGACTCCATCGCCATCTCTTTTTAATCAAAGAACTAAAAGCTACCTATGTGAGAAAATTCAGCTGGCGAGAGTGCGTTTAAGAAAACAGTTTAGTTAAAAAATGGTGTCATGAGCTACTCGTCGTTGTCATTTACTGAGCGCACTCCTGTACACTGAGGCGGCGACAGGATATTTTTCTTAATTGTGGGCCCCCAATAAATATTTGTATGTATAAATAGACGAAACTATAAAGTAAAATCGGTCTTTACCAACTTGTTAAAATGGGAAAACAAAATCACGTGACTACCATATCACAGCCAACTTCGATTCGGTAACTCGTGTTCATAGTTGGCCGTGCGACGGTAAAGAAAAAATTATTCCTCCTTGTGTAAATTAGTTCTTGAAATTACCCAAGCGATTCACGAGCTAAATTGTAGATTATAAAAGTGTTTTCTTCCGTCATATATTGTCGTGAAATCGTGTAAAAATAATATTTATTGTCAAAGGCTTAGTTTACAACGTCCGTGGCATTCTCGTAAGCCGCCATCTTTAGAAGAATCTTTTCAATTTGACGCTTTTTAGCGAGTTCTCATGGGGAGAAAATTCTTACAAAGAACTCTTCTCAAGAGAAGAATTCCTTCTTAGAATTTTGACGCGCCCCTTGCTGGGAGAAGGAAATTATTTTCCCCAAATTCCTCGAGAGTTTATTTTCCGATTAATTCACCGTGTCAATAATATAAAGCTTGTGCGTCCGTTTACGGATTTCTTAGTCCACGCAATGACGCGTGACCTATATCGCTCCAATATTTTGGATAAACGGGTTTACAACGTGGCGCACTTCTGCCGCGCATCATACGCCCAATGCTCGAGACTAGCTGGGCTCGGGCAGCGTTGCCGATCGTGCGATAATGATCGTACCCGTCGATAATTTTTAAGCTAATTATTGGACCGTACGATAATTTCAACGGCGTAATATATAGTAAGCTATTTTCGATAATTATTTCTGTTTTTTAAGATTAAGTTCGATAATTTTTTAACTGAGCAGAAAACTCGTTGAAACTGAAACTTTTAATATTATTTTATTTTTTATTTTTGGTATTTTATTGAAGCGTTATTAAAATTATCATAAATATTATTTGACCAAGTTAAACGACAATATTCATCAAAATTAAAATTTAGCGCCAATAATTTATGATAATTTGTTTCTGAAATCGATATTTTTCTGGCCTTGATACGATAATTTGATTTTCAAGATCTGGCAACTCTGGCCCTGGGAGAAACATAGTCTTGTATGACCTCACGCTCCACAGCCTACAGTTTCCTTGGTAATAGTAAAATAATAACTAAAATGACTTGAAATCAAAATATTTAAGAATATTTTAACAACATGAAGGTTGTAGCGCGATAATTTAGTTTTTAAGAAAAACAGTTCGAACTTAGGAATCCGAGACGGTCGCTTATCTCATTATACAGGTACGTTTGCAAATGAGACTCGATCTCAATTTCTTTTAAAATATTTTCATTTTCACGCGATTTTCTACGGTGACTACAGCCAGGAAGCGACCACCGAGAAAATTTGGGAAACATCGTTGCCATCGTAATTTCTTACTCGTAAAAACTGGATTGACAAGCCATGAGTCCATTGGTTAGATATTTTTTTATTTATTAATAAATTAGAGTTTTTTAGAATGTTGAAGCAAATTTAACGAAGAGTTAGTACGATCATAAGTTTATAATTATTGTCGATAAGTATGGCTGTTTAGGAAAATATTTAACTGACAAGGAGACGACCCGAGGTGTAACACACCGATTTGGTTCAAACTCAGGGGTTTGGTAGACCTTCATGTAACTTGATAAACCCCAAAGGGAAATGTCTCCATAGACAACCGTTTTGCCATGGCAACCAAAAATGTTTTTGACAACACAAAACGGAAATTTTCCCATAGAAAATAACATGGGAATCTGACCAAATGTAAGGGTACCCCCTGTAAAGATTTTAATCAACTTCGAACTTTTTCATTATTTTCTTATTTATATTTACTATTTTAGCATTTTCAAAAATTAAAATGTTTTACAGGGCGTACCCTTAATATTGGTCAGATTCCCATGTTATTTTCTATGGGTAAATTTCCATTTTGTGTTGTCAAAAAGGTTTTTGGTTGCCATGGCAAAACGGTTGCCTATGGAGACATTTCCCTTTAGGGTGTTTCAAGTTACATGAAGGTCTACCAAACCACCGAGTTTGAACAAAATCTCCTTGTGAGAGCGATTCACGGAGTGACGTCAATCGTGAGGCCAAGCACTTCCTAGAAATCTGTAACAGTCATAGAATCCGGTTTCTAAGAAAGTAAATCGACGTATTAAGAAGCTACTGTTCGATTTGTTTGAAAGTTTTATTTCTTAGCGTAGTGTTAAACCATTAGTATATAATATTGTGTCATACGTTTGTCACTTTGGGGAATATTTTACTGAGAGCTAGTCACGGAGTGACGTCATCACCCGAAGAAAATCTCCCCTAGCGAGGCGCTGTCAAAAGCTACGTGTGGCGCGTTAGCAACCGGACGCAAAATGGCCACGAAGCCCGTAATGCAGTCTGTCTTGTGAATAGCTCTCACAAGGAGAGTCCCCGAGGTGTTTATTGCCGATTTTGTTCAAAGTCGGGCGTAATGTAGACCTATATGAGATATGAAATTTCCCAAAAGGAGACGTTGCACTACCCATTCGATTTGCCATGGCTACCGAAACTGTTTTTGACCACTTTAAACAACAAAAATATTTTTTTTTCCTTATTTTACCCAAAAATGTTCCAATTTACCCAAACTTGATGAAATTTACCAAAATGTGGTCCAAATTACCCATTTCGTGATTTTCAATTTTTTTTTAAATTTTCGTGAAAACGAGAAAATTCCACGCTTTTTAAAATGGAGATTTTTTTGTTTTAAGTGGTCAAAACCATTTTCGGTTGCCATGGCAAATCGAATGAGTAGTGCGACGTCTCCATATGGGCAATTTCAAATCTCATATACATGTAGGTCTACATTACGCCCGACTTTGAACAAAATCGGAAACACCTCGGGTACTCTCCTTTGTCAGTAAAACTTTTGCATGTGAAGAATAGGAAGTGTCACACTTATGTTACAATATTATACACTTATGGTTATACGCACTGGGCCAAAAAACGATAGAAAAATAAGTCATAAAGTTAAATAATTAATGAATTTGATAATGATGATTTTGTGTAATTAAAAGGAAATTATTTGAAAAGCACCCAAATTATATCAATCAACTACGGCCGGGTATCGCAATTTGCACTGTATTGTTAAATAAAGCTAGGCCTTGGTCAATACAATAAGAAAACAACGATTTAATACGTCACTCAATCGGAAAAGCCGATGAGGAGCGTGACGTCAAACCGGAAGCCCAAAAGTTTAGTAAAAAAATGGTGTCATGGGCTACTCGTCGTTGTCATTTACTGAGCGCACTCCTGTACACTGAGGCGGCGACAGGATATTTTTCTTAATTGTGGACATCAATATATATTTGTATGTATAAATAGACGAAACTATAAAGTAAAATCGGTCTTTACCAACTTGTTAAAATGGGAAAACAAAATCACGTGACTAATATTTTACAGCCAACTTCGATTCGGTAACTCGTGTTCATAGTTGGCCGTGCGACGGTAAAGAAAAAATTATTCCTTCCAGATACTGCAGACAGCTAATTAACTTCAACTTTTCTATTACAAGATGATTTAAATAATAATAATAATTAGATAATTTAGATTAATCAAAAAAATTTAAACCGCCATTAGCAAAATAAAATGAATAATAGTTCGTATTTCTTAGGATAGATGGCGCTGCAGTTCTCCACAAAGTCACGTGACTACCATCTTTAAAGTCACCCTGGACTTTATAGTTTCGCCTATTGATTTGAGGAGGTACCTCGGGGCCCCTTGAAGTCGATTTGAGGAGGTACCCTCGGGGCCCCTTGAAGTCGATTTGTGGGTCCCTAAAATAAAGCTGAACGGTCCAGCTCTAACCATTTAGATAGCCCTATAGCCCGTTAAAAACTAAAATTTATGGCGAAAACCGCATAAAAAATATGAAGTGGTTAATTTTTTAATAAAATAAAGAAATTTCGGGAAATTGAAAAGCGCGCTTCCGCCGCGACACCTGGTGAGAATCGGTGAGACAGAAAAACAACATAAAAGCACCCGCTGCTGAAGAAAAATTTGTTTTGCACGCGCGGCGCGTTCCAGTTGTACGTGACCTAAGCCTAAATTACGCGATTTTAAAAGTTAGGATAGTTCGCAAATCGCTCCCTAAGGGGCTGCTGGCGCTGGCGATACACCTTAAGATGGCGGCGAAAATTCAAACCCAAATACTTGGCGTTATTTTGCGTTTCAACTTTTTAGGCCCAAAACTATTTTTTCAAGACAAAATATGGTACGTGTAAGCATATTGAACGTCTTGTTGATCTTTTGATATGCAGATAAGGCGATATTTGGAAAAGCTTGGCCGTTCCCCTTTAAAACAAACGCCGCCACTGCCTGTTACCTGTACACCGTGATCAGCCCCTTGAAGTAAATTACACGATAACATGGCGTTCAGCGGACACAAAACTACAACGAAGCTCGCTATAAAGTCAGAGTTGTGTTAAAATACTGCGTGTGAAATATAGGAAGTGTCATAGTTATATAATATATAATATATAATAAACTTATGGTAACAAAGCTGAGGCCTCGTGTAATGGATGAGTGATCAATCTACTTCTAAAAGCGGAGCTGTATAATAAACAGCCCTGAGGCAGGTGGGGTTCTTGATAATTTCGAATAAACTTGCGGAGAAGTTGTTTGGAATTTACAATACGCGAGAAATCCGGTTTCCAATCGGCAGCGAATGGACTAACTGAATTATAGAGGGACTTACTGGTAACTGTAAAAACACAGTCTGAAATTCAAAACGTGGAGGCAAATCTTGAGTACAGGAGCGCCCTCTACAGTTTGTTTTGTTTATTTCATAACAATAAATATTAACTCTAATAGATTAAAAAGTATGTAAAGAAATCTTAGATAAACTAAATTAAACTTAACGAATGATTAATTATAATCATACTCGAACTAGTCACCATAAATTTATAATAGTGTGACAGTATATTATCTTCAGCGTGCTAATTTTTATTTGCAACCTTTTATTGAATGATTACAAATTTATGGTGGACATTAGGCCTTGTGTCCGCATACAGGCGTAATTATAAAATGTACTTTTGTCGTGTATTTTCCCGACGTCAAATATATGTCAATATATGCTAATAGCGTAAGTTTATAATATACTGACTCCCTATAAGTTAGAATCGTGCAAAGGCTGTGCGTTAAGAGCGATTTCTCGCAAGACGTCGAAGTCGTGGCTTGTCGCCATCTGATGGCGAAAAATTGAAATAAGAGCTTGCTTGTGGAATCCGGTTTCGTTTCAACGCGGGGGAACGAAACTCCTTAAGCCTAACGAATATTTAACGACAATACCTGTTCATATTCAAATGAATAGAATATTCTTCCAAAAATGTGGACACATAATAGTTGTTTCGTTTAAATTTCCCCCAAATCATTTCGCCAGACAATAAACCCATCGCCGCCTGTGTAAAATTTAAAACAAGCGTCATTAGGGCTAGCTCCGCTCACAAGGAGACTACCCGAGGTGTAACACACCGATTTTGATCAAACTCGGGGGTTTGGTAGACCTTCGTGTAACTTGAAAAACCCTGAAGGGAAATGTTTTCTTAGGCAACCGTTTTGCCATGGCAACCAAAAATGTTTTTGACAACACAAAAAGGAAATTATCCCATTGAAAATAACATGGGAATCTGATCAATTTTAAGGGTACCTACCCCCTGTAAAAAAAATTAATTTTTTGAAAATGCTAAAAATAGAAAATATAAATATAAAAATAATGAAAAAGTTCCAATTTGATTAAAATTTTTACAGGGGTCAGATTCCCATGTTATATTCAGTAGGAAAATTTCCATTTTGTGTTGTTAAAAACATTTTTGGTTGCCATGGCCAAACGGTTGCCTATGGAGAAATTTCCCTTCAGGGTTTTTCAAGTTACATGAAGGTCTACCAAACCCCCGAGTTTGATCAAAATCGGTGTGTTACACCTCGGGTCGTCTCCTTGTCAGTGTGCTAACTTCGCGCGCTTCTGTTCGTCTCGTACCCATAGCGATAGCGGCTTCCACTATCGACGGTAGTTGAAGAAGCTATAAAGATAGGGTATAAAGTCGCCGTGTCACGAATACCGATTCTGATTTTTGATGGGATAAATCACTGTTAACGTTAGATCTATGGCGGATTCTAACTTAAAGGGAGCTAGTATATTATAACCGTATGCTAATAGTTGTTAATTCGACTATCTGACAGATAATACATCGATTCTAAAAGTCAGTTATAGTTACAATTATCTTACACCTATCTTGTGAGACCAATTAGACACTACTAATAATCAGCTTAGGAATAACCACCTTAGGAACATGTCATCTATCGACTTTTAATTCTATTAATTCAGGTGGCCGGGTTGAATTACTAGGAGATTAGTGGTAAGCCCTTGAAAACAGGTCACCCATTAAGTTTTAGATTGTAGAAGACAAGAGGACGGTACAGAGGACTTTATGACGTCGAGAAAGTGGTTCTTTGCAAGATAGGAATTTTCACCATTGACTTTTTGAATTGACTTAATTTAAACTTAACTTACGAAAATGGTGGATTGAATTTGATTTCAAAATTATATCTAAAATTGGGCAGATCCATATTCGACTTTAAATGAAAATTACAATCCAAAATGTGTTATAATTGATACAATTACAATGTCAGAAATCAAACTTTATTCCGATTTGATAAATATTACTTGATCCAAACAGAATAAGTGAGTTTCAATAAATGCATCGCCATCTATCGGCTTCAAATATAACTATTAGGGTGGTACTTTTCACAACAAAGGGAAGCCTAAGCTTCATACATCACCGAGGTCACGCTAAGGAAAGTACCATCTTGGATTAACAATAGTAGTGCTTAACTGGATATATCACTCTAGCGTTCCGCGTGCATTTCCTAAGTGTTTGTTACGGGTTCTGCCTTGTAGAAGGCTACGTGTTACGGCAGTTTCGGAAGTTCTCCGTTAACTTCGCCGAAGCGGCGCTGCTGTCGCAAAAGTCATTTGCTTGCCAGGTTTTTTTCAAGTGATATATCCAGGTAGGCAGTACTATCGTTAATCCAAGGTGCCCTCCTCATCTGATTTTTGGTCTAACTGCGCATCTGCCAGATATTATTGAAACGCGCTTATTGGATTCCAGTTGGATCCAAATTTGGACATTCGATCAAGTTATTTTCCTAAGGGTTATTATGTTTAATTTTGAAATTTTAACTCATTCTTTAAATAATTTTGAAATTTTAACTCATTCTTTAAATAATTTTGAAATTTTAACTCATTCTTTAAATAATTTTGAAATTTTAACTCATTCTTTAAATAATTTTGAAATTTTAACTCATTATTTAAATAATTTTGAAATTTTAACTCATTCTTTAAATAATTTTGAAATTTTAACTCATTCTTTAAATAATTTTGAAATTTTAACTCATTCTTTAAATAATTTTGAAATTTTAACTCATTCTTTAAATAATTTTGATATTTGAATTTCAACAGATGATTGTGGCCCTGACGTTAGGCGTTCTGGTCGTGTCCTGCGCGACACAAAGCGACCGAAGAGCCGAAAGGAGGAAGTCGTTGGCGGAGAGGGAAAAGGCTTTGATAGAAAGGGAGACAGCCTTCGCCGACAGGGAACACGCGTTCGCTGGAAGGGAATACGCCTTCACGGGCAGGGAAAAGGCTTTGGCCGAAAGGGAAAAGTCCACGGTTCAACTTCAGGCCTTGGTCGAGAGGGAAAAGGCTTTGATCGCGAGGGAAAAAGCGATGGACGAAAGAGAGATCGTTTTGGACGAGCGGGAAGACGCGATGGACGACAGGGAAAAGGCTCTGGACGACAGGGAGAAGGCTTTGGACGAGAGGGAAAAGGCCTTGGGCGAAAGGGAACAAGGTTCGGAACAATCGAAGCGCCTAGACGAGAGGGAAAAGGCTTTAGGGGAGAGAGAACTGGCTTTGGCCGACAGGGAAATGGCTTTGACCGAAAGAGAAAGAGGCTTGGAAGACGTCGAAGAATGAAGTCCAAGCGTGTTCGGTCCACGTGTAAGCCCAATTTCAAAGGGTCGCCTTTGAATTGATTCAATTGGATTGAAAATAATCCAGCAATCTGTTACGAGTGACAGATTGGACAAGTTGGACAACGCGGAAATCTATATTCGCGTCATATCATGGCATAATCTATGTAATTTCTCTTTGTACCAAAAAATTATGTCACATTAAATATTGAATTTATGTTCTAAATTATGTACTTTTTAACAATTTTGGCACTAACTTGTTATATTTCATAATAATAATAGTAATAATAATAATATTTGTTACCAAAAATAAACTTTCCATTAAATGCAAAATAAATAATTAAATGCAAAATAAATAATTGAATACAAAATAAATAATTAAACACAAAAAAAATAATAAAATACAAAACAAATAATTAAATACAAAATAAATAATTAAATGCAAAATAAATAATTGAATACAAAATAAATAATTAAATGCAAAATAAATAATTAAATACAAAATAAATTATTAAACACAAAAAAGATAATTAAATACAAAACAAATAATTAAATACAAAATAAATAATTAATTGCAAAATAAATAATTGAATACAAAATAAATAATTAAATGCAAAATAAATAATTAAATGCAAAATAAATAATTAAATACAAAACAAATAATTAAATACAAAATAAATAATTAAATGCAAAATAAATAATTGAATACCAAATAAATAATTAAACACAAAAAAAGAAAATTAAATACAAAACCAATAAATACAAAATAATTAAATAATTAAATACAAAATAAATAATTAAATACAAAATAAATAATTAAACACAAAAAGATAATTAAATACAAAATAAATAATTAAATACGAAATAAATAAATAATTATCTCGTTCCTGCGAAGCTACATATTTCACATTTAAAGCTTAGATTGATACTTATTTTCAATATGATATTATGTACTTCTAATAGTACTTGTACTATGGATTCTCGTTTCTTCAATCTCACCACAAAATATCTTTAATAGAATTCCAAATAACGTGACATTGCTAAAAGTTATATCGATACATCTCATTTTTTTAAATCTTTAAACGGGTTATTTTGGGCGGGTTCCGAGGGGATGATGAAGAAGCCAGTGCCTGCACCAAACAGAAAAGGTTTGCAAAAGGGTTGAGATTATATATTCGGCCACTTTCCAACATTTCTTCCGGATTATTGCCAAAAAAGGTTGATAACACTTAGTACAGAAGTTCGAAGCCGATCATCGAGATCCAGCCAACATCATTATAGCAACAGACGCTCGTTTAGTAAGAGCTTAGAATCTTGCGTCTTAAACATTTACAAGCCATCAGCAGTTTATCAGCTCAAGTACCTCAAAATGCGTATTTTGGTAAGATTGATTTTGTAGTACCTTATTTTGAAAATATGTGTATTTTGGTAAAATTGATTTTGTAGTACCTTATTTTGAAAATATGCGTATTTCGGTAAGCTTGATTCTGGAATCGGATTTCATTTTGTTTTTCAAAATATTATTTTCCAGTATTTAATTTTATTATTAGTTTTGAAAATACTTTCAGAAATCATTTAATTTATTATAAAGATCGAGAAATAGTTTAAATCAGGGTTAAGGAAGTTTATTGCAATTTTTAGTTTTGGAAACAAAATCTAGCTACTTCGGTTACGTTAACTGGAAATATCTGAATTCGGTTTTATTAACAACGCCCCGACAATTTGGCAAATTTCGTAATTTTGAAGGTCATAATCACCATATTCAAGGTCAAAATTGTCCTATTTATTGTAGTGAAATTTTATTATAAGTTTTCAGTATTATTATAAACATATTCAAGGTCAACATACTGCCAAGGTCGAGATCGCCATTCTCAAGGTCAAGATGACTATTTTCAATATTAAGATCGCCTTGTTTATTGTAGTAATTTTTTATTATAAAAAATTAGTATTTTTTCGAGGTAAAAATTTTGAAAGGTCAAGATGGCCATTTTCCAAATAGAGATAGTGACGTCTCGTGAAAACGTCATTTCAGTATTTGTTGTGGCGACACCTACGGCAGATTTTATAAAGTAGATAATTATTTAAGTTTTGTAAAAACGGAATACAATTAAATTACAGGCTAAGTACTTCTCTTTTCTATAACGCGTAAATCACTGCGTTTGAGCAGACCATATTACCATAAGTTTATAAATTATATTCCATGAGTGTGCCAGTTAGTCGACATAATTTCCGAGACATATACGAGTGACGTTAAATTGACGTCATACTTAAAATGAAAAGCGCCCCTAGCGAACATACGCTATTTAAAATTAAATTATCAGGTACTCACTGCACATAACGACAATAATTTTGTTGGGTTCTATATTAAAGTACACACTTGTGTTAAAATAATTATAAACTTATGGTACAACTGAAACTTTGTTTTAAGATTTTTTCTCTAAAGATTTACACCTAAGTCATCAAGCAACTTTTAAATTCCAAGTTTAGCGCTCAAAACATATACGATAATTTCAGATCTTCGTAGCTTTCATACTGGCCATGGTAGCTATGGTCTTTACAGCCCCGGAACCCGGTCATGGGATTGGAGGACACGGCCACATACGACCGGGGACCACAATCATCGAGAAGCGAGTGGTCGAAAAAGAAAGCGTGGGTCCATTCGGAGGAAGGACCGTGGTCGAACGCGAAAGAGAGGTCATCAAAGAGAGACCAGGATACGGACTGGGTATCGGAAGACGATACTGAACAATCCACTAAAACATTAACTCTTTCATTACCATTCTCTGTGATCTATTGCATTTTTTACCATTCAGTTCTTGTAATTCGGCGTAATAAATTACTCTTTCGATTTCTCTATGCTCGTTCTTCTTTGACTAAATTTCTAATTTAAAAGATGACCATTTTGAAGGTCAAGATTATCATACTCAAGATGGAAATCGTCCTGGTTATTGTAGTTATTTTCGTGGCCCTAAATGTGTTAGAGTGTGCAATAACTGGTGGCTTTGCCGGGGAGTCGGGGTCCAACTCTTGTAACCCATAAGGGCGGAGGTGCACTGGGAGATCAAATGGTCCTATCTCCACCTCCGACTTCGGTCAGGTTTGGGCTGGAAACTGAGCTTCGGCTCAGGCTAACGGAGAGGGTCCGTGCAAACTGGCCGCTTCGGCTGATTGAGTAGCCTGCCGTGGGGCGGCGGGCCTCCGTATGAGGTCACGGTGGTCCTGTTTCTCTGCCTTTCGGAGCACACTGGGATCTCCGGTGCCAGCTGTGCCGGGTTATGTGGACCGCTGTGTGCCCGTCGTTCCCCTTTAGGAGCTATCTCCAAAGGGTTTGACTCTTTACCTAGTATACGTAGGTAGGGTGTCGGCTGGAGTTGCTACAGCATCCATTCTAAATCCCACTGCTGTGTGCGAAGTGGGAAATGGTCCACCCATTGCTGCACCTTCTGCTGGGTTGAGTGGCTCGCGTCAAAGGTGCGACCATCAGTAGTAGGGTACTACTACCCATGCTGGATTTGTCACCTGTCCGGGCTAGGGGGACGCTCACCTAGGGCACTATGATGATAGCACCTCCGGTGGTATGGTCTCTGTTACTAGGTACACCGGGCTATAAATTCTCATTCTGACACACTGTAGTTATATTTGTATAAGATTTTAGTAATTTTCAACGTAAACATTTAAAGGTTGAGATGATTATTTTGAAGGTTGATATCACCATTTTGAAGGTCGAGATCATAATTTTGAGGGTCGAAGTGACCATTTTGAAGGTCGATATCACAATTTTGAATGTCGTGATTGCAATTTGCTAAAGATCGCCCATTTGGTTGTCATGATGTACGGAAAATGGGATTATTTCGTTTGTTTAACACGCATTACATGACTCTTATTACGAGTTCAGTTAATTTAACAGAAGGTTATAACATATCTGTATCGTAACAAAACAATTGCGATCTGTTTCATTATTGGCTCTGTAAAATAGACAATATTACTCGTTCTCTAAATATTGTACTTTGACGATGGAACCTTCGGCTTTTTAAACTGCTGATAAAACCGTCGATCTGACCTTGAAAAACATATTTTCCTGATAGCATAAGCAACATAACTAGAAAAAGCGAAACATTTATATGTATGCAAAGACACGATACTTCATTATTAAGATTTATTAAAATATTTTAAGAACATTTTAAAAACATTTACAAATTGGCAAAAACCAAAAGTGACATAATTACCAAAAGTGTGTCAATCGGACCTATTTCTAATGAATGTTACGAGCGAAATACAAGTTGGGAGGGGAGGAGGGAAAGTATGCCTTGGGGAGGGAAGGAAGTTAATACCAACAAATAACGCCTCGTAGTGAGGAACGGAGGAACTAATTAGCACTGGTCAAAGTTAGTGTATTTTTTGATTTTTCGTCGTTCTGTGGAGATGCTATCGCCATCTACCTACGATATAGTGTTGTAAGTCGGAAAATTTTCCGGAAAATGACCGAGGCCTTTTTTCCGGAAATTTTTCCGTATTTTTCCGAAAATTATTAAAAACGTTTTCATTCCATGATTTGTCTAATATATTTTTTGCAAATTTAAATAAAGCGGCATTTTCACCTCAATTTTTCTAATCTAAAAGTAAAACTAAACCTACAGACTAGTTTAAACTGGTTGAAATATTAGTCATTTTAAATCGATAAAAAGTTTAAAACATTAAAAACCCTTGAAAAGTAATTTATGTTTAAATTTTTTATTTTTCCGATTTGCGGAAAATTTTCCACAATTCGGAAAATTTTCTGGAAATTTTTCCGCATTTTATTTTTCCGGAAAATTAACAGCCCTACTACGATATAATACCATAGACAAAAAAAGATCCAAAAAGGCGACAATAAATAGTCTTTTCTGTGGTCGATCTCGAGTCGATCATTCATTAAACCTTTAGCATACGAAAGTACAGGGATTGTCACACTTTTGGTAATTATGTCACTTTTGAAAAACGCAATTTCAAAAAAAAAGATGTAAAAATAAATCACGTACCTCGGTCCGAAAACTCGTGGTTTGTCAATGTTTTTAAAATATTTTAATAAATCTTAGTCATTAAGTATACATATAAATGTTTCGCTAATAAATTTACTATAACCGGTAATTCTATATATCACGTCTGTGTTGCAATGGCCGACGAGCGGGAGGCAAGTATAAGAGGGGTAAATTAAAGGCGCGAAAAAGAGAGTATAGATTCATGGCCATCTCTAACAACAGGGGTCTTTTCATAATACAGGTGGCAATGATAGAGCCGACAGTTGCTTTAAAGTAGCTCATTATTCAACAGATGTCGCTAGCGTCGAAATCAAAACCAGATGCTGAAGCTACATTTTGATCCAAAAGGCGGGACATAAAAGTACCCCTCGCGTTGATTGGCTCGTTTGTAAATTTGACCAAAACTTAAATTATGGTAATTTTTAAAAATATATTATATATGGGATATAAAATTTAGGTTTAAGTCCACTAAGTAGAGTATAAATTGACTAATTATAATAATTATAAATTTTTCTCACTTCTCTGACGACGTTTTTGTTTCGATATTTTGAATTGTAGCTTCCTTTGCCATTAATAGATGGCACCACGCTCTCCAGTAAAGTAGTATTTTCGAAGAATCGGATAGATCATCGGTGCTTTAACGCAGCGAGTTAGTGTTAGATGAGTGTCCCTGTATGATGTAATTCGCCCATTTTATTTTCCCCATAAATGCATTTTGAAAAATCAGCGGGGGCCTATGAAGGGATATGAATATTTAATTTATAATTATAATAATTAAATAATATAAAATATTTTGTATGTCGAATTTAGAGAATACATCCAATAGTTGTTGAGTTAATTCCAAAAGTCTTAATATCTTTTTACCTATTACCTTTCTCAGAAAGGATTCTAAGGAGCCTATATGCTTGACAAACTTTAAGGCTATCGTTAACTTTATTTAAATCATTTAAACTTCTGAGATTGACGTCATACATTTCGTAACGTTTTGAAATTTCTCACTGATCAGATTAAGTTAAGCATTCGAACATCAATTTCCTAATTATATAAGAACTTAAATAAAAAAAAAATAAAAAAATAGTTTTCTTACATCCCCAAAAATTCCAAGTCAATCATCAAATCATGGTAAGATAAGTCATGGTATAATCAAGAATGTATTTATTTATATTTAGGAAGAATGATTATGTTGCGACAATCGCCGGGCACGTTGAACGCCTTTCCCCCGTCTCGCGCGGGGGGAAAGACAAAACGTCACCGGCGTTTGATTTCCATCGCGTTAGGTGACGTAAATTTTAAGCAGCCAATGAAATACCGGGACTATTCGTTTTATTTTAAGCGGAGGAGCATACTGGGGGGACCAACGGGAAGATTGAGAGAAAGGCTAAAAACCGTCTCGACATAGACATTCTCCCTAGGTATAAATAAATACATTCTCGGTATAATCAATAATTAAAATATTTTATATAGACGTTAATTTATTTTTAAATTGGAACGTTTAAAATTGTTGCAATACCTTTTCAATCCACGATTTAAATGAAACTAACTATCTCGACAAACTATTTCTTTGTGTTGAAACTACCCCAATTTTTTACATTCATAGGTCCTTTAACATGATTAATTTTTCCAATTTTTTTTATGCATATCGATTCTTTAAAATTACGTTTCTGCCAATTGTTTATCTGGCTGTTATTTTTTAATGCCCAATAATATTTTGTGATAACAATTTTTATTTAAATGGTATTCTAGGATAATTTGGAGAAATATCAGAAATATTGAAATTATCGGAAATATCGGAAATATTTGAGAAATATCGGAAATATTGAAATTATCGGAAATATTGAAATTATCGGAAATATCGGAAATATTTGAGAAATACCGGAAATATTTGAGAAATATCGGAAATATTTGAGAAATATCGGAAATATTTGAGAAATACTGGAAATATTTGAGAAATACTGGAAATATTTAAATTATCGGAAATATCGGAAATATTTGAGAAATACTGGAAATATTTAAATTATCGGAAATATCGGAAATATTTGAGAAATACTGGAAATATTTGAGAAATATCGGAAATATTGAAATTATCGGAAATATTTAAATTATCAGAAATATTAAAATTATCGGAAATATCGGAAATATTTGAGAAATACTGGAAATATTTGAGAAATATCGGAAATATTGAAATTATCGGAAATATTGAGATTATCTGAAATATTTAAATTATCGGAAATATCGGAAATATTTGAGAAATACCGGAAATATTTGAGAAATATCGGAAATATTTGAGAAATACCGGAAATATTTGAGAATTATCGGAAATATTTGAGAAATACTGGAAATATTTAAATTATCGGAAATATCGGAAATATTTGAGAAATACTGGAAATATTGAAATTATCGGAAATATCGGAAATATTTGAGAAATATCGGAAATATTGAAATTATCGGAATTATTGAAATTATCGGAATTATTGAAATTATCGGAATTATTGAAATTATCGGAATTATTGAAATTATCGGAATTATTGAAATTATCGGAAATATCGGAAATATTTGAGAAATACCGGAAATATTTGAGAAATATCGGAAATATTTGAGAAATACTGGAAATATTTGAGAAATACTGGAAATATTTAAATTATCGGAAATATCGGAAATATTTGAGAAATACTGGAAATATTGAAATTATCGGAAATATCGGAAATATTTGAGAAATACTGGAAATATTTAAATTATCGGAAATATCGGAAATATTTGAGAAATACTGGAAATATTTGAGAAATACTGGAAATATTGAAATTATCGGAAATATCGGAAATATTTGAGAAATATCGGAAATATTGAATATATCGGAATTATTGAAATTATCGGAAATATCCGAAATATTGAAATTATCGGAATTATTTAAATTATCGGAAATTTCGGAAATATTTGAGAAATACCGGAAATATTTGAGAAATATCGGAAATATTTGAGAAATACTGGAAATATTTGAGAAATATCGGAAATATTTGAGAAATATCGGAAATATTTGAGAAATATCGGAAATATTTGATAAATATCGGAAATATTTGAGAAATATCGGAAAAATTTGAGAAATATCGGAAATATTAAAATTATCGGAAGTATAGGAAAAATTTGAGAAATACCAGAAATAATTAAGAAATATCGGAAATATTTGAGAAATATCGGAAATATTGAAATTATCGGAAATATTTGAGAAATACTGGAAATATTTAAATTATCGGAAGTATAGGAAAAATTTGAGAAATACTGGAAATATTTAAATTATCGGAAATATCGGAAATATTTGAGAAATACTGGAAATATTTAAATTATCGGAAATATCGGAAATATTTGAGAAATACTGGAAATATTTAAATTATCGGAAATATCGGAAATATTTGAGAAATACTGGAAATATTTAAATTATCGGAAATATCGGAAATATTTGAGAAATACTGGAAATATTTGAGAAATATCGGAAATATTGAAATTATCGGAAATATTTAAATTATCGGAAATATCGTAAATATTTGAGAAATACTGGAAATATTGAAATTATCGGAAATATCGGAAATATTTGAGAAATATCGGAAATATTGAAATTATCGGAATTATTGAAATTATCGGAAATATCGGAAATATTTGAGAAATATCGGAAATATTGAAATTATCGGAATTATTGAAATTATCGGAATTATTGAAATTATCGGAAATATCGGAAATATTTGAGAAATACCGGAAATATTTGAGAAATATCGGAAATATTTGAGAAATACTGGAAATATTTGAGAAATACTGGAAATATTTAAATTATCGGAAATATCGGAAATATTTGAGAAATACTGGAAATATTGAAATTATCGGAAATATCGGAAATATTTGAGAAATACTGGAAATATTTAAATTATCGGAAATATCGGAAATATTTGAGAAATACTGGAAATATTGAAATTATCGGAAATATCGGAAATATTTGAGAAATACTGGAAATATTGAAATTATCGGAAATATTGAAATTATCGGAAATATCGGAAATATTTGAGAAATATCGGAAATATTGAAATTATCGGAAATATCGGAAATATTTGAGAAATATCGGAAATATTGAAATTATCGGAAATATCGGAAATATTTGAGAAATACCGGAAATATTTGAGAAATATCGGAAATATTTGAGAAATACTGGAAATATTTGAGAAATATCGGAAATATTGAAGTTATCGGAAATATCGGAAATATTTGAGAAATATCGGAAATATTGAAATTATCGGAATTATTGAAATTATCGGAAATATCGGAAATATTGAAATTATCGGAATTATTGAAATTATCGGAAATATCGGAAATATTTGAGAAATACCGGGAATATTTGAGAAATATCGGAAATATTTGAGAAATACTGGAAATATTTGAGAAATACTGGAAATATTTAAATTATCGGAAATATCGGAAATATTTGAGAAATACTGTAAATCTTTGAGAAATACTGGAAATATTGAAATTATCGGAAATATTGAAATTATCGGAAATATTGAAATTATCGGAAATATTGAAATTATCGGAAATATTGAAATTATCGGAAATATCGGAAATATTTGAGAAATACCGGAAATATTTGAGAAATATCGGAAATATTTGAGAAATACTGGAAATATTTAAATTATCGGAAATATCGGAAATATTTGAGAAATACTGGAAATATTGAAATTATCGGAAATATCGGAAATATTTGAGAAATATCGGAAATATTGAAATTATCGGAATTATTGAAATTATCGGAATTATTGAAATTATCGGAATTATTGAAATTATCGGAATTATTGAAATTATCGGAATTATTGAAATTATCGGAATTATTGAAATTATCGGAAATATCGGAAATATTTGAGAAATACCGGAAATATTTGAGAAATATCGGAAATATTTGAGAAATACTGGAAATATTTGAGAAATACTGGAAATATTTAAATTATCGGAAATATCGGAAATATTTGAGAAATATCGGAAATATTGAAATTATCGGAAATATCGGAAATATTGAAATTATCGGAAATATCGGAAATATTTGAGAAATATCGGAAATATTGAAATTATCGGAAATATCGGAAATATTGAAATTATCGGAAATATCGGAAATATTTGAGAAATATCGGAAATATTGAAATTATCGGAAATATCGGAAATATTTGAGAAATACCGGAAATATTTGAGAAATATCGGAAATATTTGAGAAATACTGGAAATATTTGAGAAATACTGGAAATATTTAAATTATCGGAAATATCGGAAATATTTGAGAAATACTGGAAATATTGAAATTATCGGAAATATCGGAAATATTTGAGAAATACTGGAAATATTGAAATTATCGGAAATATCGGAAATATTTGAGAAATATCGGAAATATTTGAGAAATATCGGAAATATTTGAGAAATATCGGAAATATTGAAATTATCGGAATTATTGAAATTATCGGAAATATCGGAAATATTTGAGAAATATCGGAAATATTGAAATTATCGGAATTATTGAAATTATCGGAAATATCGGAAATATTTGAGAAATACCGGAAATATTTGAGAAATATCGGAAATATTTGAGAAATACTGGAAATATTTGAGAAATACTGGAAATATTTAAATTATCGGAAATATCGGAAATATTTGAGAAATACTGTAAATCTTTGAGAAATACTGTAAATCTTTGAGAAATACTGGAAATATTTAAATTATCGGAAATATCGGAAATATTTGAGAAATACTGGAAATATTGAAATTATCGGAAATATCGGAAATATTTGAGAAATATCGGAAATATTGAAATTATCGGAATTATTGAAATTATCGGAAATATCGGAAATATTTGAGAAATTCTGGAAATATTTGAGAAATATCGGAAATATTTAAGAAATATCGAAAATATTTGGATATCAGAAATCTGGTGTTCAATTTTTTTCCAAGTGGCTACCGCCTCGCTAAAACGTAATGTTGCACAGACTAAGCGGCCATCTAACGGCACCACTAAATAATTAGTTTTTAGTTAAAATAAAACTATACAACGATTACCGGTACACTATAAAGGAATTTTAATAAACAAATTAAAATCTGCTATAAAAATTGAAAAACTATAAACTACCATATAACTAGAAATTTTCAGGAATTAAATTTGAAGTCAATATAAAATTGCATATACTAAAAATCATGCAGTTAAATCAAAAAGTGTGTAGACCTTCGAAATGTAATTTTCTGGTTTATTTTAAACGTAAAGATTTGTATATCCTCTCGCGAACTGTTTGACCTTTTGTTCATTAGACTTTGTGAAGCGTTTGAAAACGGCAGCCCATATGCCGAAACATTTTGATTATTTTTTTAATTTCGTTTATAGTGTTTCGATAATCGTGGTATAGCTTATATTTTAATTACTTAGTTTACACTAGTTTAGAGTATTGTTTCCGTCAGGTTTTTTTGCCCATTAAATATAAATTTATTTAATTTTAAATAGTATGTTTACTTCATTGATAAAGAATGTGAATATCCATAATGCATTTCGGCAGCTAGTTGGTTCCTTATTTTTCATTTTAACTCAACCGCTGTCACCTTTAGACTAATGGAGAAGCTAAGCACGCGCTAGAAAACGAGTACGGAGGACGTGAAGCCAGCTTTATAGTGAGTAGTTTACATTCCTGCAACGTCGTTTATTCTACGCGTTTACAACGTGGGCTTTAGCTCTCTATTTTAAAATTTATATTTAAAATAAAGTTGACAGCAGGAAGCTGATTAAAATATGAATAGCGTTGACGGGACGTGAATCGTCATCGGTAAAATTGGCAAAATATGTAAATAAGGGAGTATGAATCTAAGAGGTGGCAGACTTGTAGCTTCAAACCGAACTGTTTCGTTGGATTGTGAGAAAAAAATTAAAGGTCACTGATTAATTTTTTTAAATCATTTAGCCTTTGCACGATAGGGTCAAGGGTGGATTTTTAATTAAATTTTGTCTTGACGAGAATTTATAATATTCTTAGTTTCTTACGATCGATACTAGATGGTGCTTTACAATTAGGAAAAAAGATGGTTTCCATTTCAGAGAGAGGATCTAAGGTTGTAGATCAGGCTAGCTGGTCTGAAAGGTAGACTCGTACGTTTTCAGTAACCTAATTAAGTTCTTGCTGATATGCATAAAATCAACGTGTAGTGTTAACTTAACTTAGAAAATGCAACTTTATCAAATAACATATAGCTAAATCTAGAATGCTGTGTTTATCTCTAACCATTTCGTGTTCCGACTTATATTGTAATGTTATTCGCAGTATATCAAAATAGGGTCAGATATAGGGACTATTTACGTTATTGGTGTCTATGGCTTAAGGGATAGAAAATAGAAATACAATAGATAACATTCGGATACCTGCTAATGTTTACGGATATCTGATATCCTAAGAAAAACTTACTTCTGTCCAGATTTTTCATGAAAACAGTAAATTATTAATTGATTGATTAACCAATATGTTAAGTGATTATTAAAGGAATAGCAGTTTAAAAAGATAACCAATATGTTAAGTGATTATTAAAGGAATAGCAGTTTAAAAAGATAACCAATATGTTAAGTGATTATTAAAGGAATAGCAGTTTAAAAAGATAACCAATATGTTAAGTGATTAATAAAGGAATAGCAGTTTAAAAAGATAACCAATATGTTAAGTGATTAATAAAGGTATAGCAGTTTAAAAAGATAACCAATATGTTAAGTGATTAATAAAGGAATAGCAGTTTAAAAAGATAACCAATATGTTAAGTGATTAATAAAGGTATAGCAGTTTAAAAAGATAACCAATATGTTAAGTGATTAATAAAGGAATAGCAGTTTTAAAAGATAACCAATATGTTAAGTGATTAATAAAGGAAAAGCAGTTTAAAAAGCTAACCAATATGTTAAGTGATTATTAAAGGAATAGCAGTTTAAAAAGATAACCAATATGTTAAGTGATTCATAAAGGAATAGCAGTTTAAAAAGATAACAAATATGTTAAGTGATTAATAAAGGAAGAGCAGTTTAAAAAGATAACCAATATGATAAATCATTATTAAAGGAATAGCAGTTTAAATAGATAACCAATATGACTAAAGAATATACAAGCTAGCGAAACAAAAACACGTTATATTTGAAAAGCTTCATGATTACGTAACTTTGTGTAAATTACTATATTCCACGCCATAATCTAGAATTAAATTTAACGTGGAAATTAACCGCAAATAAAAAAATATTGAACCAAAAATGAGGTTTTTCCGAATACACAAATTTAATTAACTCTAAAAGCGAGAGTAGAAATAGCTCATTGTGAAATCATTTGAGGAATCCAAGCGGAACGAT
Source organism: Leiobunum rupestre (assembly GCF_980474605.1). Taxonomy (NCBI): domain Eukaryota; kingdom Metazoa; phylum Arthropoda; class Arachnida; order Opiliones; family Sclerosomatidae; genus Leiobunum; species Leiobunum rupestre. Next base: position 60,232,408 of record NC_143386.1, read on the forward strand.
TAGAAATTGTTATTCTATTCCCGCTTCCAACAAGGTCACTGCCAACTGGTCACTGTCTGTAACCAATAAAATTCGCGTTCATTAATTTGTTTTCCCAAACCAAAAACCGGAAACGGAAATAAGTTCACTGATATAGTCAACGTACGTCACTTATTCAATTACACGAGTCGCTACGTCGAAATTTAGTCAACAGAAGTTATTGTTAGACCGAAATTCCGAGGACTGAATTAAATATTTTTAATGCATCCGACGAAAACCCGAAAAATAATTGATAGTTTTGCAAGAATTCTGAAATTTTCCAATGTTTATCATCCTTCCGAAAAGGACTATTTAAAGGAGAGACGGAGTTAGAGAAACGTCACTTAAACTTCAACAGCCTGTCCAGCAAGACAATTTCTCGAAACACTTCAAAAGTACCTTGCTTAATTCAAATAATTTAATAGAATTTAATTTATCATCCTTTATCTATCAGAGAAAATGCGTTCTATGGTAAGTTTCTCAGTAGTTTTTTTAATTTTGGAAATTTAGTTTAAAATGCTTATCGTAGAGGGTTAAAGTTTTTGGTAAATATCAAGTTATCTAATTAGTTTAACTTAAATGTAGTTGATTGGAATAGCGAAGCTTTAATCCAACGGAAAAATCAGGTTATTGTTAAAACAAGTGTTTAAGGAGATTTAATTTTAAATAAACCATTATTGGTTTAATATAAACCCAACTTGGACTTTCTAATTTTGAAGATTACTATAAGCTCTTTAAGTCTCCATCAATTTGATATTGAAATACGTCGAAAATGCTGGCTATTTTAAGTGACCACAAAACTGGATTGTCTCTGAAAGAGAAAATCTATTTAAAAACAAGAACGTAACTAAGTCTTTAAGAACTTTGAACGGTAACATTTCCTCCTGGTGCCGTGCTCTTAATTTTCCGGGGTGGCACCTATTCTAATTTTGCATTACTGTGAGGTTTTATTAACTAAAACATCTAGGAGCAACAAACAGAAGGAGAACGCAGCTAGCTTTTAAACACGCTAACGCAGTGTTGTGTACAAATTTCATTGGACGAGCCTTTACGCTGAGCATTTAAGGAAAGGGGGAAGACAATTTCCGAATTTTCCCCTTCAGACGCCAGCAGGCGCTAAAGCGTCTAACCAATGAAAAATGTACACAATAAAATGCACTACTTTTGACGGGTTGCGTTCTCCTTGCGCGGGATGCTGTGTTTTTTGCTATGCCCATTTTAATAAATAATTTTAAATGATTCTTCTGTAACTGGTAAAGACTAAATCCAAATTTGTTCAACAGATGATAATCGCAGTTGCTTTGGTAACCGTCGCCAGTGTGCTGTCCAATCGATTGGGAACCAGGATCGGATACGGAACTGGCACTGGAACTGTCGTTGGACCCACTTATGGAACCGGCCTTGGAACTGGCATTGGCCCCGCTTATGGAACCGGCCTTGGAACTGGCATTGGAACTGGCATTGGCCCCGCTTATGGAACCGGCCTTGGAACTGGCATTGGAACTGGCATTGGCCCCGCTTATGGAACTGGCATTGGAACTGGCATTGGAACTGGCATTGGTGCGAGATATAACAACGGATATGGCACTGGAGTCGGATACCGAGGAGTTGGAGAGACGGCGGTGGTCGAGAGGGAGGTGATACACAGGGATGGATTGGGGGGCGGCGCTGTGGTGCAGAGAGAGAGGGAGGTGGTCCAGGAAAGGCCCAACTATGGATATGGAAAGAAGTGAAACCTTCAGCCAAAGAATTACCAAAAAGTCATCGGTTTCTTAATTTAAATTTCGTATATTTTACGTAATATAACATGCTGTAAATATGTTGGTTCAAAGTTTTATTCATTGTAATATTTAAATATTTAATAAAAAGATTTTATTCAAATAAGCAACTGTTATGAAGTATTGTTTCCAAAATTTTATAATTTGAAGTGGCAATATTTTGCTATTGAATATAATCAAATTAAAAAACACAAGATTTTTAAGTTTACAAGAATTTCCTAATTTTAAGTTTACATTATAATAAATTTAATTTCCCTAATGTAATGTCACGAAAAAGTTGGAGAAAATACACAAACTTACAAAGCGTGTGATTTAATTTGAAGTAATTAGTATATTAGAAATTTAGCTTTTAATTCAGATATTTTAATATCATTTATATTTTTCTAAACCATTTAATTTTAAAACCACCCTTAAACTATCAGAAAAAACCTTGTTTTATGGAAAGTTTATCACTATAGTTTTTAATGTCTAGGAAATATAGCTTAACATGTAAGTTTGATACAGCATAGTTGCCAAAGTTTGTCGTCAATATCAAGTTAGCAATAAAATCTAGTTGGTTTAAAGTAGTTATAGCGAAGTTTTAAGACAGTGATAAAATTACCAAATAAATAATTTTCTATGCAAAAATACTTGGCAAATATTTGTATAATTACATTCTAATTTAGTTTTATTTCGGGTGAAACCACGCAAAAACAGTTTATTTCTTACTTAATTGGTGTCACTATGGGAATATTGAGGACTGATCTGAGAATACGAAGTAATTTTTGGCATTGGAATATTATTATGTAATGTGCTTCGCCATGAGTTCATTATTTTTTTGTGGTTTGTCAAAATAATATAATTCCCACTTAATTGGTCTTAGCAGGAAAATATTTTATTTATTTGTACTTCCCATTTCAAAATTGCCTAATTAGCAATGATTTTTAAAGCAACACCTGGTTTCTTACGTTAGACATTACCCAAAAAAGTATTTATACGTAGGACTTACATTGCTAGTACCATAATATTAACAAAAAAAACTTAACATTATTGCTGTGTATAAGCGTTTATCGTAGGATAATTAGGATAAAGTAATTCCACCTCTTCCATTCTAATTAAAGAGACAATTGACGTCACCACCACTTTACGTTTCACATCATTAATTTTCTCGCAAAAGAAAACCTAATTTTACGTAATTAAATTCGTAATTCAAGAATTCAAGGTCAAGATCACGACAGTGATTTTAACGTTTTCACTACGAAGGAAAAACGTGATAGGTTAAGCGCCAATGGTTGGCTGGCCAGACCGATACGTAAATCAGGTCTTTCGATCTATACTTTGATTAAACGCCAAATAAAGTAAAAACTAACATTTAAAATATAATTATATTTGAATGCAATTTCAGAATCAAAATTATTACTCAAGTACGATGCCTAATCTAGGAATTAGAGGATAAAAATTTATATTTATAATTTCCAAATTGGATTTACAAAATTATATTTATAATTTTTAAATAGGATTTAAAAAATTTATATTTATAATGTACAAATTGGATTTACAAAATTATATTTATAATTTTTAAATAGGATTTAAAAATTTATATTTATAATTTACAAATTGGATTTACAAAATTATATTTATAATTTTTAAATAGGATTTAAAAAATGATGTTTATAATTTTCCAGTAAGAGTTCAAAAATAATTTTTATATGATTAAAATACTAAATTTATACATTTATAGGATTTAATGAATTATGTTTACAATTTTAAAATATTAAAATACCAAAGTTATACACTTATAGAATTTAATAAATTATATTTACAATTTTAAAATATTAAAATACCAAAGTTATACACTTATAGAATTTAATAAATTATATTTACAATTTTAAAATATTAAAATACCAAAATTATACACTTATTAGGATTTAATAGATTATATTTATATTTTATAATATTAAAATACAAATATTATACATTTTTCGGATTCAATAAATTAAATTTATAATATTAAAATACCCAAATTATACATTTATCGTATTTAATAAATAATATTTATAATTTTCAAATATTAAAAAAAATTATATAATTTTAAAAGTAAAATCTTAAGATTTCAGGAGATTTATAAGACTTCAAATAACAGTATAAAGAGATATACAATACTAAAAATGTAAAAAATCAATATAATATATTAATCAGGATCTTGAATCTCAAAAAATGAAGATCAATGAAGACTATAAATACAAAATGTAATAAAGGTAATTTATAGAACCATTTTAGAAAAATTAATGTTTAATGAAACATTAATAAGACCTATTAACATATTAATCTTTTAAAAAATACACACTTTTCTGTCATTTTAAGAAAACTATTCTTTTTATATTAATATATTTCAAAAAATATGTGATTTTATTGTTATAGTTTAAAAAGCCTAGTTTTGTCCTTTGCAACTTGTTTTTTTCGATAATAATGGCGGGGGTGAGAGAAAGTTCCCTTTTTGGAGAATAATTGGAATGAGCAGAGTCGGATGAGGCCAAAGTGGTAAATTAAAAGTGGTACCTGAACACTACCATTATTTTAAATTACAGCATACTAGTGCCCGAAATTTCTCGACGCGCTGAGAATACGAATAAATCACAAACCACAAATCGCCCTTTAATGGAAGGGAGAAATTATCAATGAAAAATAACGTAAAATACGACGAAGTATACAATAATGCCTTTTTCTAACTCTATTCACGATTTGAAATGGGAAAAAAATTGATGATAATAATCTGTTACAAGTATCTCATTAGTTATAATCACATTCATTATAGTCATTTTTAGGAATTGTAATTAATGTACAGTTAGTTATTTTTAGGGATAGAGTCATTTCCAAATTCAATTTAATGATCAGAAAGTTTAGAATTAGAATTCATTCTTAGTAAGATTTTGGGTTCGTTTCTAAAGGTTTTTGTTCGTGGATCATAACTTACAAGGAGACTACCCGAGGTGATTATCACGGATTTGGTTGAAACTCGGGGGTTAGGTGGACCTTATGGTAGTAAGAAAATTACCAAAGGGAAAAGTTGCAATGGGCTTTAGTGTTCCCATGGCAATCGAAAATGTTTTTGATCTCTCAAAAAGAAAAAATCTCAATTTAAAAAAGCATGGGATTTTCTCGGTTACTTACTTACTTAAAAAATTTTAAAAAATTAAATTTTCAAAACTTAGCTAAAAAGATGAATGTGACCTATTTTGGGTAAAATTGATCAAGAATTTTGGGTAAAATTGATAAATTTTGGTTAAATTTTAACACAATTTGGGTAACCGGGAAAATCTCAAGCTTTTTTAAATGGAGAGGTGAATACATTTTCGGTTTCCATGGGAAAACTAAAGCCCATTGCATCTTTTCCCTTTGGCAATTTTCATACAACCATAAGGTCTACCGAACCCTCGAGTTTCAACAAAATTTGTGATAATCACCTCGGGTAGTCTCCTTGTTAGTAAAGAAATGGTTAGGGGTGTATCTTCAATTCGATTAGACAAGATATAGAAGTGGTTGTTGAGAATTCTTAGCTTCATAAATGACGTCATGGAACTGCTCTAAGTACGTCAAAATAGCAAGAATTCTTCTTGAGAACGAGACAATTCTGAGGTACACTAAAAACCTTAAATTGCACTTTGGGACCAAATGTAACTTATAATGAATATTTTCACTATTAATTTTCTCCGTTAAAATATAATTTCCTTAATTTTCTGAAGCAAATATAATAATTCCGTAAGGTGTCGGACTATGTTATAGATTAACTCAATTTAAACATATTAATTTCGACAAATTAGTAAAAGCAGGAGTAAACAGGGGGAGTAGGCATCATTAACATTTTTGAGAGACGGCACTTTGAATTTTCTAGCCTTATCTCTCTCTCCTTTCTGGCAGTGTTGCCAGTGTTTGAAAGTTGAAATTCCCATTACTGGGTAGTAAATTTCCCACAAATTCGCACACCCTTATTTAGCCCAGCCTCCAACGAAAACTCAACGGGAAACATGCCATAATTTTCAAAATGTTTGAAAAATTAAATTTGATCGAAATTAAAATGTTTAAACATTTTGGTTGTTAGGCCTATGCATTGATTGATTGTAGTATTAGGAGGCACCTCCTTTATATTATTTATAAAAACCAAGATTCACGAAAATACACTGCTCTAGATAATTTCGGGCTTTCTATTCATAGCCAATTAAAAAACATAGTATAAATAACCGCAGACATGAAAAGTCCCTCAAAATCAACGTTTCAGAATAAATATTACCTTTTTCCCACAGAGGTAAAACGGACCCCAAAAATTCCCACAATATGGGAAATTCCCCACCATCTGGCAACACTGCTTTCTGGAGTTTTTAAGCGTTATTTAGTTGCCTCAGTGACCGACTGGTGGCGTTGCTCCGTCAGCCAAGTGAAACCGGCGATCTTTTTCAAGGCGTTCCATGATTGGCTAAATTCAAATTGTTTTTTTTTAAGCTACACATAACTATACATTTATAATTTTATCAGAAAAACAACAAGTCGGCCCAGGCCGTAATATTAGTTCCACATCAGTGTATTCGAGTGGGCAAACCCATACACCCTTAGTAGTCACAGGTAGGCAAACTAATACAAAAGCTGTTGAGGCTACGTGATTTCTTATCGTTTGATATATAAATTGCCATCCTAAGTTAAAGAGTGGATGCCGCCCACCATCAGGAGACCCGGGTTTGAAAACTGATATAAAAGCTGTTGAGCCCATGTGATTTCCTATTGCTCGATATATAATTTACCAATCTATGTTAAAGAGTGGGCACCGCCCACCCTCTGGATACGTGGGTGGGCAAAGCAATACAAAAGCTGTTTAGGCCATGTGACTTCCTATCGTCAGATATATAAAATTCCATCCTAAGTTGAAGGATTAAAACTTGGGCGCCACCCACCCTCAGGATACGTTAGTGGGCAAAGCAATGCAAAAGCTGTTGAGGCCATGTGATTTCTTATCGTTTGATATATAATTTACCATCCTATGTTAAAGAGTAGCCACCGCCCACCCTCAGGATACCCGGGTGGGCAAACCAAATTAACCAAAACCAAAACTGTTGAGGCCATGTGATTTCCTATCGTTAGATAGACGGAAAGTATCAAAGGTGAAATAGGTAAGCAAAACACGACGAACATAATTCTTTTAAATTATTGAAGTTAGTGGAAATATGATATAAAGAAATTCTTAAACTGGGATTAAAATGGGTTTATTTTAGGAAATGTATATCAAACATTTGGGTAGTTTAGGCACCAAAAATCATGTAAATTCGCAAATTCATAAAAAAATACCCATGGATTTATTAACTTGTTTTTTTCGATCACTCTCCCTTTAAGGGGGCTGGTTGGAGGGGGCGGAAATTAACGGCACTGCGTGCGCGTCAAAGAGTTCTATCGAATGAAACCAACTTGTTTTTTTCGGTCACTCTCCCTTTAAGGGGGTTGGTCGGAGGGGGCGGAAATTAACGGCACTGCGTGCGCATCAAAGAGTTCTATCGAATGAAACCAACTTGTTTTTTTCGGTCACTCTCCCTTTAAGGGGGCTGGTTGGAGGGGGCGGAAATTAACGGCACTGCCTGCGCGTCAAAGAGTTCTATCGAATGAGACCAACTTGTTTTTTTCGGGTCACTCTCCCTTTAAGGGGGTTGGTCGGAGGGAGCGGAAATTAACGGCACTGCGTGCGCGTCAAAGAGTTCTATCGAATGAGACCAACTTGTTTTTTTCGGTCACTCTCCCTTTAAGGGGGTTGGTTGGGGGGGGGGGCGGAAATTAACGGCACTGCGTGCGCGGCAAAGAGTTCTATCGAATGAGACCAACTTTTTTTTTTCGGTCACTCTCCCTTTAAGGGGGTTGGTCGAAGGGGGCGGAAATTAACGGCACTGCGCGTTCTATCGTTTGATATAAAAAGTACCATCCTAAGTTAAAGAGTTGCTTTAACGTATTGTTATTAAATTGTGCCCCTTGTTTACCTGACAGACCTGAAACTGACCATCGGTAAAAGTTGTGTAGCCCCACACTGTAATTCAAACTTCCCGCCACGGCCGTGTCACCCTTCGTGTAAAATAACGCGGAAAAAGGAACGACAATTGCGACAACTTAACTAGCCAAATCTCCCGAAAATGGATTGAAGAGAACGGTGTAGCTGGGTTGGTAAGGGCGTCAGTTTTTGGAGATTACGCGGCTAGCAGCTATCTGGGTTCGAAGCTCGATGGCCCCAATAATATAGTTTATATTTTTAAATTATTTTTCGCAGCTCCATCTACCGTATCGTTGCTTTCCACGCCAAACAAACAACACTTAACGACATTCCGTCCATAGCAATAGTCCCACTTCGATATATATATCTCGATGTGGAACTAAAAACAAACGTTTTACTTATAAAATCGGTTGTTCACAGAAAAATCGATAGACTTTATTACAACCAGGATTTCTTCACTACTATTTATTTTCTTTTTAACTTTAACTTACTTAAACTCGTGTTATCATTTATCAAAAGGTAAACTTTTAATTCAAAAGAACGCAGTTAGTTCACCGTTTATTTTCGGATGACCTAAGACTAGCAGCAAGGAGCAACAAACACAGCAACCCACACAAGGAGAACGCAACCCGTCAAAAGTCATGCATTTTCTTGCGTACAGTTTTCATTGGTTTGACGCTTTAGCGCCTGCTGCCGTCAGAACTCAGAAGGAGAAAATTCGGAAATTGTCTTCCCCCTTTCCGTAAAACGTTCGACCAATGAAATTTTTACGCAACACTGCGTTAGCGTGTTTAAAGGCTAGCTCCGTTCTCCTTGTGTTTGTTGCTCCAAGCTAGCACACTGTCTAATATCATTAAATCAAAGTACTATACCGCCTCAACGATCTACAGATATATTGACAACGGTGATTAGCGGTTATACCATTTATTGTCTAACGTATAGATTTGCTACAAGAGCTTCCGAAAATAATTTTGTAAAGAATGCTGATTAAAGTACGCCTATTATGTAGAATATTAATAATAATAATAATAATAATAATCAGCTAGGCTAATACCCAAGGCACCACCCGGCTGTTTTAAGGACACGCATGTTCTATTTATATCGAATCCGAGGGGTCGTACATTCAAAGAAATCCAGTACACTTTCCTAGAAATGCGAAATCCAACCTGGATTTCTTAAAAATCCATGGATTTTTTAAAATCTCGAAATCCGGCAAGAAATTCCAAAATCCGACAAGTAATCGGGAAATTTCAAAATCGCAAAATCCGACACGAAATCTTGAAATCCAGCTGGAAATCCCGTACACATTTTTGCTGAATGTCCGACCCCGCTACCGAATCAGTCTTAGAATTTTAATAAAATTTAGTTTTCATTCGCGATAAATAATTATTTTACTGTTGCTAAGGATAATTTAACCCTATCACTGAGTCCATAATCCAAAAGGCAAATAATCACTGAAGCTCTAGATATTCGAATCTTGAGAATTCAGTAAGCTGCCTTCCACATTCATTCCGCATCTGCACAAATAGATATCCTCAACGATATATAAATGGCCTACCACTAGGACTGTGCGAGTACTCGAACATCATCGATGACTCGGCATTTTTGGAGGTCGAGTACTCTATCTCGACCTCGAATAAGTAATTGGAAAATACTCGTCGATTATCGAGTACCAAAAAATTGTCTAGTCGGGTACCCACTTACTTTAATAAGCTGCTCCAAGTTCAAAGAGGGGTTTTTGCAACTTTTGGGGTGGCAATAATAAACAGTACCTACAAGACGTACAAACAACAAATGCTTTGAATAACCTTGGGGGTAGATCACTGTTTTTAATACGTAGCGCCCCTGCGCGGTTTTTCTTCAAACAATATTATAACTTTTATAAGTTTTTGTTTTGGTTTGGAGTGTCACTTCACGAGTTCGGATGTCGGCCGGCGTTAGGACTCGAGAGTTTTAAACGCACTCTCGCAAGCTCAGAATTGGTGTTAGCGTCGAGTTCGGGACTACTTATTTTCTTTCAATTTTTTCCATTAGATAGTAGCGGCAATGAGAGTAGCGGAGGTTTCGCTAACTACGCTGTACAGCCAAAGGTAGCGGAGAGAGGATTTTCAGACCCCTGGAGTGACTGATTTCTAACTCTTTGGGGCATATAGTTCATTCCTTCCCACATATACTTTGACTCTAAGGTTCGACTTTCGCAATAAAGATTGAAGTGAGATTGGAATAGCTCGTAGCACGCGTTGCGATAGACTCCAACGCCATCTCTTTTTCATAAAAGAACTAAAAGCTACCTATGTGAGAAAATTCAGCTAGTGAGTGCGTTTAACTTCCTAAGCAATATACGGACAGACGGTACATTAATAATTTAACAACATGTACATTGTTTTGTTATTTTAATATTAATTACTATAATTAGGCTAGTAAGCTAGTATACTAGTCTTTTTTTATCCCACTAGTCGCTATAATGTTACCAAAGTTGTGGAAACTGTGATTCATTTAAATTAAAGGAATATCTTTCGGCATTGAAAGTTAGTTTATACCCATTTTAAGTTTAATTTCCTAATTGCTCAAATAAAACCAGCTCCTAATCCAGTATACTCGATAACCCGACTCGTTAAAAATATTAGTCGAGGTTTTTTCTGAATAACTTTACTCAGAGAAAATTTCCCCTTAATCAAGTACTCGATTACTCGACTCGACTTCAATATTATTCGACTCGAATACTCGATGGCCTAAAACCACTACTCCCATAGCCCTACCTACCACTGACCGAAAACAGTAAACTTTATATTTTTTTCGGAAAAACACGGGACATTTTTTGGAAAAAAGGCCTCGGTAATTTTCCGGAATATTTTCCGACCAACAACTCAAGTTTTGTTTCACCGCCCACATTTGTTGGCTCCCTGGCTCCGACCACTCACGTTTATCCTTCAGAAATCTAAACACGCAAGTAGGTATATTTACCATATTTAACACTATTTGCCATATTTAACACTATTTACCATATTTAACATTATTTACCATATTGAACATTATTTACCATATTTAACATTATTTACCATATTTAACATCATTTACCATATTTAACATCATTTACCATATTTAACATCATTTACCATATTTAACATTATTTACCATATTAAACATTATTTACCATATTAAACATTATTTACCATATTAAACATCATTTACCATATTTAACTTCATTTACCATATTTAACATCATTTACCATATTAAACATTATTTACCATATTTAACATTATTTATCATATGTAACATTATTTACCAGTGGTATGCACAATATTCCAAATAAGTGGTATTTTTGAAACACTGATTGAACGTATTAGGTACCTATCAAGAAACTAAAGAAATCGTAGCTGGGAAGGATGGTGCTAGAATAAACCTGCCCTAATATTATCATAACATCTACTACTCTTTAACCCTTGGTTTATCAAAGAATGGTGTAAAATTACTACAAATTTGTTCGTTTTACATGTATTAAAGAGGCTTCAAAAAGGGCGCTGAGGGTAGATATAATCCGTGTACCGGGAAATCTCTTCTCAACATTTATAGGAATCAACGCGCTGTTTTCATAAGGGTTTTGTTATTGGTGTACCTCTGCTTTTGTCATTATACTTAAGTTTCTAAATTACTCGCCCATATTTCATATTCCGACTTGCAAAAGGTGATCGCCCAGTGTCTTATCCTCGTGGAAGTTTGCAAGATAACTGCGGGGACGGTTTTCAGATGGTCTGCTCCACCTTTAAACGGACACTCCGTAGTCCAAATATTTGCATTTCGATACTCATTTACCTTAACAATTGAAAATATATTTTAATAGTTAAGTAGATCCTTCCTGTCAAAAGCTTCTACCCTGGTTGACAGTGGCGGATCTAGGTGATAGGCTAGGTAGGATATAGCCTACCCATCATTTTGAAGGGGCCCCAAATTTATTCTTAATATTGCTCACTTAAACGCACTCTCGCCAGCTGAATTTTCTCACATAGGTAGCTTTTAGTTGTTTGATGAAAAAGAGATGGCGATGGAGTCTATCGCGACGCGTGCTACGAGCTATTCCAATCTCACTTCAATCTTTATTGCGAAAGTCGAACCTTAGAGTAAAAGTATATGTGGCAAGGAATGAACTATATGCCCCGAAGAGTTAGAAATCAGTCACTCCAGGGGGCTGAAAATCCTCTCTCCGCTACCTTTGGCTGCACAGCGTAGTTAGAGAAACCTCCGCTACTCTCATTGGCGCTACTATCTAATGGAAAAAATTGAAAGGAAATAAGTAGTCCCGAACTCGACGCTAACACCAATTTTGAGCTTTCGAGAGTGCGTTTAAGAAAGTTTTTGAATTTCCCACAATCTAGTCTACCTCGAAGAAATACCGGATCCACCACTGATGGAGAGCCTTACCTTGATTACTAACCAGGAAAGAATACATTACGTTATGATTTCGTAAAAACTGTGTCCTTAACCCTTAAAAATATTGTTTATATTATGTTTTTGGTCGTTAACAAGTTATATTCGTAGAAAACTATAGTTATGGGAATGAAAAATATAATAAATTTTTAATGTTGTTTCATGCCCTATTCTGTTCACAAAGACCACGGTAATGTAGTATATTACTAAAATATATCAATCATAAATCTTAACAAACAAAAATTAAATAAATGTTCACTTCTATTTAAATATTTTCAGATAATTGTAGATACACTTTTTTTATAAGCAATAAAATTTGGTATATTTACTTATATATAGTCTTATCTTCTGGTAAGTCAATTATCATTATTCAATTAGCTTAAATTGTAGCCCTATTTGAAGGTCATATGGTCCTTAAGTTTTGACCAATCTTGAGCTCTAGGGAAATGTCGTTAAAAGGATTGTTTCCACTCCCTGACCCTGGGAACGACCATGAACCATCGAAGGGTTACCCGCGCATCACGTCAAATATATCAATGTCAAAATTTGCCACCAGAGCAGTGCCACCATAAATTAAAGAAAGTTCACCAACGATGAAGAATACATGATAAATGAATAGTACCATTTCCACAAATTCTCACAAAGTTATGAACTATTTATACGTGGGCATGCCTCAACAATTTTTGCGGGAAATTTTGGCAGTAATGACTCCTTAATTTTAACAGTAACAAAGGGCCCGAGAGGGAGAGTCGGTAATCCCCATAAAGTCGTTGCCACTTATCGGCCATAAGAAAGCGAAAGAGGGACCGTGGTCAGCGGTCCCAGAACGACTTTAAATAGTGAAGGCTCTAAAAGGGAGTAAGCCTTTCAACCTGATGACCAGCGTTCAATGATTCAGTGAGTTTTTGAAAGATAATTCAGTGAGTTTTTGAAAGATAATTCAGTGAGTTTTTGAAAGATAATTCAGTGAGTTTTTGAAATATAATTCAGTGAGTTTTTGAAATTACTCTTGGGAAGCTCACCTAAGTCGTAAATTTAAGAATGTGGGAAAACTAAAATATCGTGTGCATGCCCCTACCAAAATCGTGACTGTCACTTTTAAACTTAAAAAGTTTTATTTAAAGCTGCCACAGCCTCAAATCAGATTTAATTCATACTTATTCTGAGAAAATGTGAGTCTTAATTACGGTGCAAAAATCTTGTAAAATCAAGTTTTAAATAAGTATGCAAGAATACACACATTTAAGACTTAATTTAAGCTGCCACAGTTCCAAATACATCCTTATTGATTACTTATTTCATACTTGTTTTGAGTCTAAATCAAGTCTTAAAGCCACAGTTCCAAATACATCAATCCATATTTATTAATTATTTCATACTTGTTTTGAGTCTAAATCCAGATGTGGTTGGTCGATCGAGGCGCCTTCTATTTGGTATCCTTCGCCTAGCGTTTGTAATTAATTCAATCAACTGTTTTCGGACTCTTTACCTTAGTCTGGTGCGCTCCAAACTAACCTATGGCGCTCGGTCTTGGGGTGGTTATGCCAACTATCTGTTCGATAGAATTGAGGGGGTACAGCGAAAATTTATTGAACTTGCCCATACCTACTTTTTAATGAAACGACCCTATGACTACACATACCTTCTGGACTGTTTGAGCCTTGATACTATCACACTATATAAAGATAAACGTTAAATTACTTTTGTTTGGAAACTTCTACATCGCTAATTGCTAACTGAATTAACCCCCTATTTAAGTTTTCACGTGCCGACCCATGCCACGCGTCAAAAAATTACGTTTCATAAAGCTAAAATACTTTCACCTATCTTGCGTATGCAAGTTACTTACAATAAATACGATAACCAAATTGATATATTCTCATGTCAATTCCATAATATCATGAAATTAAAGTAATTAATATTAATTTATCTTCTGTTTATATTTCTTATTATATCTAGCTTATATGTAATTCATTGTAAATATATCTTCCACCAACGTGTCGATACTACTATAACTCATAAGTCCGCCACTATGTAAATGTCCTCATATGCATTTCATTGTTGTTATATTTGCGTATATTATTTGTAATTTTATTTTTACCGAATACATGGGCCTTGCTCTATTGTAAAGAATTAACTTTTGTAATATTTGTATTGTAACTGTACCCCTCATTCACTTACATTTAAGACAAATAACTTCGATACGATTCCTTCTTGATCTGTTGTAATTTGTATAACGCTCATGTTTGTCATCTTGGTTTAGTTATCTGTCTATTTGTTCTTAGTTATATTTTAAATATTGGGTTATCTTAGGCTTTCTAAATCTGCACCCTTATAAACCATAACTACTTTATATACCTTTGCATCGCAAATATTTGTTTCAAATCCTCTTTGCAGTGTGTTGCCATGTTGGTACTTTTTGTACTGTTGTAGTGCACTTTAAATAAAACATTTCATTTCATATTATACATTATATTACATTATATTACCTTATATTATACATTATATTTTATTATATTACATCAATTAAATCTACCATTTCAGATTTGCTCAAGAACATTTTTTTCTCGGTACAGAATTATATTCGAAACGCCCGTTAAAATATTAATCACACGAGTGTCTCAACGTGAATTTTACAGTAAATCCCCAAAACGTGGAGGGTCGTAGCGTCCATTGAAGCAGAGGCTCATAATTCTGCATTAGACATCTCCAGCAGACAGCGGGTATCGAAGATAAAGAAAGAAATCTCAAGGTAGCGGGGAAATTTTGCACCCTATTCATCCACGCTCGGCCCCTCCGAAAAAAGTGAAAGGTGAAAATCGTAATTTAATAACAATATCTTTCTCCGTCACCCTAACTTGGCAGGCGTAGCTACGGGTGCGATGCTCCGCCGTCTTGAGACCCGACTACGAGAACCGGACTGACCGGCAATTATCTCAATCTGTAAGCCGTGGCTCTCTACAACAGAGACACGAGTTATAGCACCATTAAGCAAACAAGCGCGTCAAGGGAGGTGAAAAGAGGAATTTCACGATGTTGCGCCATAGATAAAGTTTACGAAATTTATTAAAAATCTAGAGTTTAGTCTAAAAGAAAACACCGTTGGGTAGCTGGGAATGAGGTTTACCCCCATTTCGCCCAGAATATTTATCCCAATCCAATTTCTCCCAATTCCCATTTCTCCCAATTCCCATTTGTCCCAATCCTATTTGTCCCAAAATAGTTATACCAAATCCCATTTGTCCCAAAATAGTTATCCCAAATCCCATTTGTCCCAAAATAGTTATCCCAAATCCCATTTGTCCCAAAATTACACTTGGTATAAACATGAATCTAAGTTTTATTTTAATATGCAAGTACATCAAATTTTGCCCATTTCATTTTACATCGAATCCCCATTTTATCGCTTTGAGGAATTCTTCTGGGGTTTTGGATCCTAACCTAACCTAACCTAACCTAACGCCAAGTCAATTCACATATTCACAAAACGGTAAACTTACTTTGTTTACCGTTTCCAAATAATGATTGGGAGAAAGGGGAATCCATATTTTTGGGAATATTGATCGTTGGGAGAAATGGGAATCAATTTTTTTGGAAAACTTGATCGTTGGGAAAAATGGGAATACATATTTTTGGGTTAAATGAACTCCGGTTCGGAGAAATGGAATTGGGACAAATGGGACACCATGTTTTTGGGAGAACTGATAACTTTGGGAGAAGGTAAAATTGGGTTAAATGGGAACATACCGGGAATGAATACCAAGTATACGAAAAATTAAGAGGATACTCACTTTTAGGGGAAACTAAGCTTTAAAGATGTCATATAGAAATATATTCAAATGGTTTGATAAAAGGCTGCTACAAAATGCAATAAATTTTAGAAAAACCTTGGTTTTTCTAAAAATTATTCCATGAAGTAGCAGCCTTTTATCAAAACCTTATTAATTAATTGGCCATGGAGCAAATTTTTAAAATTTATGATATTCAAATTGGGATTTTAGAGATAAAACAGATAAATATTTAAATATACTGTATGACGTACGTTTAGTGACACCAAAAAGATATATTCAAAGCCCACAGTGTTAGTTTTAGCATAAGTCTATAATATTTTTCCGTAAGTTTGTCTATTTGGGGAATATTTTACTGAGAGCTAGTAACGGAGTGACGTCATCACAAGAAGAAAATCTCCCCCTGGCGAGGCGCTGTCAAAGGCTACGTGTACGCGGACGCAAAACGACGACAAAGCCCGTAATGCAGTCGGTCTTGTGAATAGATCTCAGTAAAACTTTCGCCAGTGAAGAATAGAAAGTGTCACACTTATGTTACAATATTATACGCTTATGGTTTTAGTGATAACTTATATATCTCCGAATTTGTTCGTCATTGTAATGAAAGCTTAGATAAATCTAACCTAAATAATAAAGGAAACGTAATTTAGTAATATATTATTTCAAATCAGTTTGAAATTAAATCTCACTGAGGTTTACAAAATATCAAGGTACGTTTTTAATTGTAAAAACATTCCGAGTTACTAAGTTGAATCTAATACTCTTTCCGTGAATTAGCAGAGGTTTTACCAAGGGGTACGCACTGTAAGCTAATTTTCAAAAGAGACCCTTAAGCCCTAGTCAGGAGCCCCCAAAAATTACACTTTTTGGGGGTTAACTTTTAAATTGGTTAAATTTCCTAATAAAAGAAATTGAAAAAGTTTAGTATATTTTGCTATTTAAAGGGGCACCAAAATCCTTCTAAGGATCCAATAATTAAAAATAAAAATTCATCCTATACTAGGCCTACTTCAGCTTACCTCAGACAAAATTATATCGCCTCCTTTGTCCATAATAAAATAATAAAGATCAGCTAGGTTAATACCCAAGGTACCACCTTAGGCCTAAGTCATCTTGCGACTTTTATTGCCTTTAATTCAGGTGGCCGAGTTACAACGCGTAGGAGGGTGGTGGCAAGCCCTTCATGCCACGCTATACTAACTATTACCGTTAACCTTACTAATGGTACCGTAGATTTCACTAAATCCATATAGTTACATACTCGGACACGACAACACACTGTAGACAATTCCATAACCTACACTCCACTCTTCGTTTAAAGCAGAACCAAAACAAATCTCGCGTGAATTTGCGAAAGAAGGGAATTTTCCTTTCGAGACATTAAATTTCAAAAAGGTAAAGCACAAAAGGTAACTTGACAATGGACAGAAAGTTAAGCCCAATACGTTTGCCCTATTAAGCAAACTACGCGAGTAAAGGTCCTTGAGAAGCAATTAAGAGATGGGTGATGGAGGATACGCGTTCTAGACCTTGGCAGAGAGGACAGATACTTTTCTCTGTCGTCGGGGAGCGAAAGGGTTCAAGATTCGTTTAAAATTCACGTTCCGCGTGCCATGACGTCACGATGACCAATTAGCATCTTAAAAGCGGCCGCTTTCGTTCTAGGAAACAGGGATTTCCCCCCGGTTCTTTTTAAAAAATGGGGGAAATT
Source organism: Leiobunum rupestre (assembly GCF_980474605.1). Classification (NCBI taxonomy): domain Eukaryota; kingdom Metazoa; phylum Arthropoda; class Arachnida; order Opiliones; family Sclerosomatidae; genus Leiobunum; species Leiobunum rupestre. Next base: position 60,250,127 of record NC_143386.1, read on the forward strand.
CTGGAGGTTCTGGAGAAATGTGATCAATGGCCAGTGCCGCAGCTGATTGCTCATTCCGACTATAAAAAGGCCAATGTAAGTCCATCCTAGGCATCACAATATTTGAAACATTCACGGATTTCACTGTTGCAGAAACGTTCGAGTTTTCACTGTCGCTAAAGCAAATCATGGCTAAACATTTGGTAAGTATTGTAGTGTATAGTGTAGGGTTGAAATATATTTATATATAAAAATATTTAAATTTTAAAAAACCTTAAAAATTATGTTTTAAGAATATCGGTAAGTTTGAGAATTTATTTGTACAAAAACGATGAATCTTTAAAAATTATATTATGATATACTATATTATTTTATTTATATTTTATATTATTTTAAGTTTTGCTTTAGTAATAAATTATCAGGTAAGCGAATACCAAGGAGCCACACAGGCTTCAGTCAACTAGTGACTTGTGAAGAAAATAGACGTTTATTAGGTTCGATAGGGACCTCTATCGGCTTTTTTTTTTCAAATAAGCGAAATATCTAGGAAGTGCTGCATGCTAAAAATAAGCTATTTTCTAAAAAAAATATTCTAATTATTTAAAACATTTGCTCTATATAATATTTTTTTAAATTATTTTAAATTGAAATGTTTCAATAATTATTTAAAATAATTTTAGAAACTCTAAGCAGTCGAACCCTCGACAATTCACTTAAATATGTTTAATATTTAGTTTAATATAATCGACAATAACTTATGCGAGGATTTTGTTCCGGTATAATTAGTTAAAATATAAGTTTCATATTTTTGATTAGGCTGTTCAATAGTAGAAAAATGTTTATAGCTGATTTAAGGTTAAATTTGATAGATGTTACTGATTAGTTTATCTTTTTCTCAAAAATTATTATTACTATTATTATTATTATTATTATTATTATTATTATTATAATTATTATTATTTATTTATTTTAATATTTTATATAAACCATTTTTTGGATTTTAACACGCGTAGATTTAATTTAAGAACAACTTATTTTAATTATCAATTTATTTCTTTATTTGAAATTTCGTAAATATTAAATATTTTAGTTTACGCACTAAATATTATACTCAGGGTGACATCAATATGATATAAATGCGACATTCGAGGTATAATAAGTAGTTATAACGTAAGCCGAAGTTCCTGTCAGAAATGTCACGGCTTTGGTCATTTGGTATAGTTAGTGACTTTCTTGCAGGTTTTGTTCGCCGTATTGGCGGTGTGTCTCTTCGTGGCCACCTCGGCGACTCTCCATAAACTGAAGAAATACGGTAATATTCAGACACAATGTATTAATTTTTCACGTTTAAATAATAATTAATTACTTATTCTTTCAGGCGGTGGTTTTGGAGGCTATGGTGGCTACGGTGGATACGGCGGTGGCCATCAAGGTGGATACGGCGGTGGCCATCATGGTGGTTACGGAGGAGGCAAGAAATAATTAATAATTTCCATTGGTTAATTAATAATTTCCATTGGTTAATTAATAATTTCCATTGGTTAATTAATAATTTCCATTGGTTAATTAATAATTTCCATTGGTTAATTAATAATTTCCATTGGTTAATTAATAATTTCCATTGGTTAACTAATAATTTCCATTGGTTAATTAATAATTTCCATTGGTTAATTAATAATTTCCATTGGTTAATTAATAATTTCCATTGGTTAATTAATAATTTCCATTGGTTAATTAATAATTTCCATTGGTTAGTTAATAATTTCCATTGGTTAATTAATAATTTCCATTGGTTAATTAATAATTTCCATTGGTTAATTAATAATTTCCATTGGTTAATTAATAATTTCCATTGGTTAATTAATAATTTCCATTGGTTAATTAATAATCTCCATTGTTTAATTAATAATTTCCATTGGTTAATTAATAATCTCCATTGTTTAATTAATAATTCCTTTGGTTAATTAATAATATTATCCATTGGTTAATTAATAATATCCATTGGTTAATTAATTATTTTCATTATTTAATCATTAATTTTCATTAATTATATAAACTATTAATTACCACTGAAAACTTTATTTTGAATCAGGTGGCTTCGGAAACTATGGAGGCGGTTACGGAGGTGGTTACGGAGGTGGCTACGGAGGAGGTATTTTTTCAATCAGTTTCCAAACTTTTATATTTTATTTTTTCTTAATTAATTAATTGATTAATTAATTTCGAAAAAAAATGACCCAGAACTTTTGTAATTTTTTCCCCGATTAATTAAATTTTAGGCTACGGAGGAGGCTACGGTGGTTACGGAGGCGGACATCAAGGTGGCTACGGAGGTATGAATATAATGAAATAACTAATTAATAATTTAAATTAATTAATCACCCCTTCAACCAGGTGGATTTGGAAACTATGGAGGCGGATATGGCGGCTATGGCGGACATCATCACAAATATCACGGTTAATGTTAAAAAAACGAAATTAAAGATTGTAAATAATTTATTATTAATTAAATGTTAAAATAAACTCATTGTCTCTGAGCATTCCTACAATGAAACATTTAAATTTTTCCATATAAGGTGATTTCACCAAACTTTTTGTCAAGATGGTGGCCATTGTCAAAGGCTGCTGGGATATGCGGGTTGACACGAGCCTTCCACTTTGAAGTAAATGACGTCATGTGAGCGTGCAAGTAACTGCACATATGTAACCAATACTTCTGCCAATAAGCCAATCTCACCCGGGTATGACGACTAGCACTTGGTGCTCGTTGCCGCCATTGCAAGATTAATTTCTGAACTATTAATTAAGATTTTTGAAACTGTCACCTGCTAAATGGTGCTTCAGTAACGAATCTAGAGAAGTTGGTAGTTGAATGTTGTCTGCTTTTGGAAGTTGGAACAATTTACAGTAGGTTCAATTTCTAGCATATGCTTTTTAATAATTATTGGAATCTACACGTAAAATGACATTGTCCTGAACACACAAAATTATTCCGAAACTATTAAAGACACTAGAGTTAAATAGGGAAATTTTGGAACAACACTCCAACGAAGGTTTAACGCATTATGACTGACAAATTGTCACGAGAAAAGTCCTTGAATTAATGGTGATAAATGTGACAAACCACACTTGTGAAATTTCGGTCAAAGCAGACGTCTTTAAGTAAATATACCTGCCTACAAAGTCAACGCCATAAAACAGTAAATTTCGAGTGGACGGAGAATATAAATATCCATGATGGTAAAATTACTTTGCCATTGTTAAATTGAACCAGGTACAACAGATGCGACAGACAAACTCCATTATGGTAAGTCACACTTTTAACGTTTTAGACCAAGTTGAAACTCCCTTAACAAGCTTTATCAGCATGTAAAATCACATGTAACATAATATCCCAATATTATAGTTGGATGGCAGATTCAACTCAATCCAATATAATTAGATTTTGAGTATGTATATGGTCCAAAGACAATAGTAGATTTAAATTTAACTTTAAAGTTTTTCGGAAAAGGTCTTTAGATACTTAGGGTGCATCTGAAATCTGAATTGCAATATTTGAGGGATTACCCAGAAAAAGAAATCAGGGTCGTGGTTAGACATGCAGGAGCCTTTTAAATTTGCGAAAAATCATAAAATGCCTTAGTTTTAAGTATTGTAGGTATTTAAAACTAAATTAAAAATATTATAGTGAAATTAGTTTATTTATTTGAAATTTATACACTAAACCACTCAAAACCGAACTTATTAATCAACATTGAAAGTAAATGAATCTCCCATAAAAGAGGTATCTGGCATTACCCATGGGTTATTGATCAAGCTAGCACTTGCTCGTGCTTGTTCATATTGACAAAGATACTGTCGGACAAGTGTTGCTAGATCTGAAAAAATGTTGTGGTTGGCTTTCCAATATTGTAAAGGTTCTTCTCGCGTATCTAAGGCTCGATCTAAAAAATAACTCTCCATTTCACGAGAGATCTCGACTCCTATATCATAGTCAGTAACTTCCTTGTCCCCTGGAGACACAACTTCGGTGGTTTCCATTGTCTCAGAAGCCACTTTTATAGCTTCCAAAAGAAATGATACTGATACTGACAAGGAGACTACCCGAGGTGTTTATATCCAATTTTGTTCAAACTTTGGTGGTAAGTAGACCTTCATGTAACTTGAAAATCCCTAAAAGGGTGTATAAGAAAGGAATTTAGTTTTGCCATGGCAACCAAAAATGTTTTTCACAACTTAAAAACTGATTACTCGTATTTACCCAATATATGTATATTTACTCACATTTACCAAAACTGATGTATATTGGTCCAAATGTACCAGATTTAGCCATGATCTGAATTATGTATCTAATTGATGAACCTTTTTTAATTTTTGGAAAAATATAGTTTGGGGGGGACCCTTAAAATCTTCGATTTTCCCATGTTAATTGTCATAGAGAAAATCAGTTTTTAAGTTTCGAAAAACATTTTTGGTTGCCATGGCAAAACGAAAGCCCATTCTTGTCCACCCTTTTACGGATTTTCCAGTTACATGAAGGTCTACTTACCACCCGAGTTTGAACCAAATCGGAGATAACCACCTCGGGTAGTCTCCTTGTGAGTAACTGAGTATGATTCCCAACAGTGTGACAATTTAAGACACCTAACTTGATGACAACCTTTTTTCAGATTAACATATATTACATTGCCTTGGTGATAAGCGTCATAGCCACGGGAAATGGACTTCGAGGACCGAAATGTTGCCAAGTGGAAGGATTAACGGTCAACGAGATCGCGTCCAAATTCGGTGGCTCTTTGGAAGGACAGTCCAGTGGTAGTAGCGACGGAGGTCAGGCTGGTTCCGATGGGTTTCCCGTCGATTTCCAGGGGTCCGGATGGGGTGGATGGTACAAGAGCGTTATCTATCGAGGAGGAAGTAATTTCCACTCGGGTTCTCAGCAAGGTAGACAACATGGACACTTCGGTCAAGAGACTCAAGTCAAACACGCGGAGGGAGGACAGTTCGGACGTAACAACGACGGAGGAAGATTCGGCGGGGGTCAGAATCGAGGATCAAAAGGTCAAGGAACTGTCGTTTGTTGTCAAAGTGATAAGCAAAAAACTTCAGGACCGAATTTTTCATTCGGCAAATGACATATCGTGCTTGAGAACATTGTTTAAAGCAGTGCGCTGTTTCAGCAACTCACGGACAATACAGATTTCACGATGTTAACGTGAAAATGGCGTTTTCTGGTATTTTTAATTTCATTTTGTAGGCTTCTAAATTAATTTATTACAATATTTACTTTTAAGTTTCAGAGGGAGCCGATTTTTCGTTACTACTTTGCTTTAAAAATCACAAACATTGGCGAATTCTCAAAAAAAAATATTTGGTAATTTTACAAAAAACTTTGTGTGAGACTGGTCAAAGATAAAAGTCAGGGGTTTTCGTTAAATAAAAACTAGGTTAGGAAGTTCTTATAATTTACTTTCTTTATGATGGATATATGAATTACTTCGAAGTTGAGGTTTTCGAATTGGACAGGTTCTTATTCGCATTTGGTCTGAATTTAAATCATCCTATCACAGCAATACAACCGGAAGCTGTGGGTGCTCACACCCCATTTAGTGTCAGACACCAGTACTAAACATTTGCCGAGTTTCACCTTAGTCGAAAAATATTGTAGTACATTTATATATTTTCCTGAAGATTTGAAATTTTTTAATGTAGAATTTTTCAAATTTGATTTCTACAGATATTAATTATAGACAGGCTTAATTAAGAGGAACTTGTAGCTGTAAAGCTAAGTCTACCACCCTACGAAATTTCGCTAATCATTTTCTAGCACTGGCTTTACCGGTTTAGTATTATAACGTCATTTGCTTACGTATGTAATTAGATAAAGTTTGCATATATTTTAAATAAAATGTAATGTTTGAAATCAGTATTTATTTTGTTTAAAATCCAATAATATCTAACAATATATTGCCGTGTTATAGGCTTTTCCTTACTCTTTAGCGTTCTTTGGTAAATTTACCAGCGGCGGCGCTAAGACTTAATTCAGGGTAGGCTATAGAAGGTTTTGGAGCCCCCCATAAATAGGTCAGGGGCGAGTGATTGAAATTGTCTTTTTATTTTCGTTAAAATTTTTACGATTAGAGTAGAATCAAGCCCCCAGATGAAATTAATTCAAACATAGATTAAAAAAAACTTTTTATTCTAAAAGTTATAATTAGGCTAGAAAAGTTTAGAAAATATATAGGCGCTATTTATTTTACAGCTTAAATTGAAGCCTGCGATTGAGGGGGCCAGATAATATTTATAATTTTAAAGTATCCTGAGAATCATTTTTGGGTCCCCTTTTCATGAAATAGGGACCCCTATTATAGGCTACATAGGCTACAAAAAATTTGACATAGGCTATAGCCTACTTAGCCTGAGTGTAGCGCCACCACTGAAATTTACTAGTCTAGTTATTCGCTTATGGTACGACGCGCATTCATTACTCAACAGCCACCACAAAGAAACAAAGGTGCATATTCGGGAGTCAACCCACGTAATAATCAATTCACACGACAAAACCCGCGAATAGGATGCGCGTACTTTCACGAATAAATGATAAAAAAAATTCCCGAAATAAAACAAACGATGCGTAATAACGTTTGCCGTTCAAACACGCTGGGCAAGACAAAGAACGGTTCGGCTTACAATAGACGCATTCACATATTGCCTACAGGGAAATATGCAAAAAGGGGCGAAATCCACTCGAGGTACCTTCCTATTTAATAATGTTTGAGGTAGATGGCGACACTATAAAGTTTATGAAAAATAAACTTTTTAAAAAAAGTTATTTATTAATTTCTAAATTATAGTACTTTAAATTCTTATTAAAAATATATAATTTTTGTAATTTAAATTAACAATTAATATTAACAGTAGTTAACACTCTCTGCCATAGATGGCACTATAATACAAATTTAAACTATCCGATCAGGGAAGATAATTTTGTATTTTAAATCCCGACAAAACCGTTCTCCACTAAAAACTGAAAACTTTCAACCAATCGTTGCTATCAGAGCGCCATCTACTAACAAAAAACGCCATCAACACGTTACCTCGGATGAATTTTACCCCTTTAAAGTGGTATCTGCCCCTTAAAAATAGTCAATCGATCTATAGAGTAGTATCGCTCTGTAGCTTTGGGCTATGACAGCTATTTTGAGGGCAGTTTTTTATCTATAGGAAAAAGCATGGGGGCCGTCGACATACGTCACGCCGATATTACTCTATAGGCTACTGTTTTGACCATTAAAACACGAGGTTGGTTTTTCAATACGGATCAAAATTAAACAATTCAACAAACCCAAAATGAAAGTGGATAACCGTAGACCTCAAAAGCAAACGCAGAATCTGAAATACTCAAGAACCATAGCAAAGTAGTTGCTTGCGAATATTATTATTACTTTGAACAATCAACGAGTTTTAGTATACAAAATTAAAAAACAGGCATTGCCTTGATTTGTCGATCTTTTGAACTTTGATATTTTACATTTCGGTCATACATGAACCGATTTTTGAATGTCGATCAAATGCACTTCTATCAAAATATCGTTTGGAATTCGATCGAAAGGACCCAAATCGTCAATTTTATTAGCCTAGCTGATTTTTATTAGAAACATTATATTAAAAACTGTTTTTCTAGTAAAGTGATTTTTAATTTAAAGGCAGGAGTAGTATGATTATAATCAATCACAGCAGATCAAATGGTTGTTCTACCTACAATCTAAAACCGTTCGTATTCCAGAAAATTGTCGTGCCATCTAATATAGTAGGTTTTCCCAAAGAGACGTCTATAAATCTTATTAACCTTAGTTCATATTCTCAACTGAAAACCCCAGAAAAATTTCGTCGGTTTTCCCTAAATCTGACGTAGAATCGGGAATCCGTTGGTCTTTCCGCAGAGCTGCTGTAGAATCGGGAATTAGTTGGTCTTTCCGCAGAACTGCTGTAGAATCGGGAATTACACAGAAAAAACAACGTTTAGATTCTAAACGTTTTCCTTAACGCGAGTCTGTAACGCTTTTTATACATGTAAAAAACCTCTACATGTTTAGTTGCTTAATGTATAGATGTAAGACGCGTTTAAGCGCTAAATGTTTAAATTATAAACGCATTTAATCGCCAAATGTTTAAGTTATAAACACGTTTAAGCACCGAAGTGTTTAAGTTATAAACGCGTTAAAGCATTAAGTGTTTAGCTGATAAACGCGTTAAAGCGCCAAGTGTTTAGCTGATAAACGCGTTAAAGCGCCAAGTGTTTAGCTGATAAACGCGTTAAAGCGCCAAGTGTTTAGCTGATAAACGCGTTAAAGCGCCAAGTGTTTAGCTGATAAACGCGTTAAAGCGCCAAGTGTTTAGCTGATAAACGCGTTAAAGCGCCAAGTGTTTAGCTGATAAACGCGTTAAAGCGCCAAGTGTTTACATCACTAAAGGTAAGCCTTTGGAGTATCGAAGGTGCGCAACAAAATTGGATCACTTGTATATCACTTTTGGCACATGTACCCTGTGTGTGAATTTCAAGTTCAGTTACCCACAAATATGGTTTTAAAATAACACCTTACTACTAAGTGACCGAATAATAAACTTGGTTTAGTTCATAAAACTACCATTTGGGCAAAAAATTTAATTTTGAGTTGAAATATTAAGCAACGCAAAATTTCTATTCTAAGCCTTGCGCTAATGTTCATATAAAATATCAAGTTTGTCTTATTACGATTTCACCTTCATCGAGCCCAGCCTAAAAATTGTCAAATCAATAAATCAGAAATGTGGGTTGTTATAAAATGTGTATAACTCTTTGTGATATGGTAAGAGTATAAAATACTATTAGCATATTACTGGTAATAGCAACTACTGAAAAATTTGATCCCATAAATTAGAAATACCTTTTAATGGGAAATTTAATAGCGAATAGCAAAGGCTAGTGAAATTTCAAGTTCAGTTACCCACAAATATAGTTTGAAAATAACACCTTTAACTACATTTTATTATTGGTTTTTGTATGGAAATTGAAAATTCAAGGAAACGGCCAAAGGCTTGTCGTTTAGTTTAAATAATGTTGTTTAGGAATAGAATTTAGCTATAGCTAATTATTAGTAAATATTTATGAACCAAAAGTGAAATAATTATGTCACTTTTGATGAAACTAACTATACTTAACAATTTCAGTATTAAATGTCCACTAGTTTTTTTAAGTGGAGGTATATACTCTGGAATTTTACCAAAGCAATTCACACTTCGCGGCGCGCTTGTAGTCTTGAAAAGAAGCGCGAAACACGTTTATTTGGTAAACACCTGGTGGCAATTAAACACCAATAGGGTTTTTTTTTAAACACTATAGTTAGGTTGACGATTAGCTGACGTTCTGTTTAAATATTAAACGCATTTTATGCGCTTCTCTTGCCACTATTGTGTTTACCTTTTATCTGTTTAAAAATTCAACACTTAGGTGTTTCAAATTTAAACAGAAAATGATGTGTACACTTCTTAAACATGTTTATTTATTTATTTTGTGTTGAAAACCTAAACGTTGTTTTTTCTGTGTAGTTGGTCTTTCCGCAGAGCTGCTGTAGAATCGGGATTTAGTTGGTCTTCCCCTAGAGCTGTCGTAGAATCGGGAAATAATTGATTTCCTAAAAAGCTGTCATAGATTCGTGCACCACGTTATATTTTTCTTTATTCTAATTACTTAATATCATCTTTACTGTTTAAAAATATCAGTATTTTTCAGTATGACGTGTTTTGTCTTCGATAAATAACCAGGTATAAAATGTCGTTTCTTCATATTATCAGTTAGAGCTAATTCGTACTTGGAACGACGGACTTTTCGGAAAATAGCAAAGCATAGCTACGGACAAAGCCCCAATCATTTGGGAGATTTTAAAAATAGGCGTATTCCAAATAAACCTCAGCAACAAACGCTTTCTCTGGTAGACGATCAAGAAACCAGTTTCGGGGCAAGAACGAGTGTCTAGTGAATGCCATACAGAACCACCCGAATTAATCAAACGAGCCAAGTCAATAAACCCTTTAAACACTACAAAATAGACCTAGAATTATAGCAAATTTAGTAAAACCCATTATTAAGGCCCGTCGAAAACCAACGAAAAAAAGAAAGTCCGATAAACTTCAAGTGCCCGAAATCAACCTCAAACCTCGTGTAATTTAGCAAAATCTGTGAGCGTGGAGGGGCCGGAACATTCACTAAAAAAAGCGAAAGTAACAACTTTTTGGAAATCTTCACTAATTCCCGGTCGAAATGGGGAAAGGTTCTAACAACTTTCTCAAAACTTTCTGGGCTCGAGGTGTTTCACCTAGAAGAAGAACTCGTTATAGCTTTTTTATCGGGGAGAGGCTACTGTTAGGAGAAAAATTCCAAATCTCAGGGACAAAACATTGTATATTCTATATTCGAGAAAACGACTGCTTACACAAATTAAATAAACATTATATTATGATAAAGTACATTACAATACATTAATATATTATATTAAGTATATATAAAATTAAAATTAGTTTAAAAGGGAAATTATTATGTAGAGGTAATACATTTAATGGTGAACCTACCCTTTGAATCGTTATTTTATTGGTTTGTGTTTTCTTAGGAGTCGATTGTAAATATTGGCCCAGATTAACAAGCCCCAACCCTAAAGGATTGCGGAAAAATAGTCCTTATTTTAAATTATATTTGACGTACAAATATTTAGATTTCTATATTTTCAGTAGCGGTGCTTTGCAACTTGCAGTTACCATATTTTAAATCCCTCTTTTAACAAAACAGGAAATTATTTAACACAATATAAAGGAAATTTTGAATTAAAGAACATTTGAACATTCTGTAAGTACAATTTTCATTCAAAATATACCATTTTTGAGTTAGCATACTTTTGTATCGAGAGACCTTATTTTTCCAAGAAAGAGGCAACATTTTAAGAAGAGAACATGAAAATAAAACGAGTAAAATCTAGTGACGCGTATCTCTAATATCTGACGACGGATCATCAGAAATATTTCCCGACAATTAGGAATTTCCCAGGATGGAGGACTAATTATTTTTATATTTAACACGAGCTCTCCTAACTATGATCCGATAATGGTTTCGGCAGGCGCCTCTAATATTTATGGGGGTATATTTTGCTTTTTATTTAATTGGTTTTTTAATTAAATGAAATTACGTCAGAGATAAGTTTACTTCGATACTAGAAAGGACTGATGAGTGAATATAAATTTATGGTTAAATATAAATTATTACAGAGTTAAGCACTAACAATTGTAAGATATTGACGTTATCTTGTAGGTAACAAAACTTGAAGAAATTTGTAAAATACCTGTAATTAAAAATACAAATTTGATTGAATTTTAATTATTGGTTTGGGGTTAATTTGGATAATGCTCTATCATAAAGAAATTGTTATGGATTATACTAGGTATAAATATATTTTAGGTATAATACTAAATTAGAAATACATGTTTGGGTAATATTAGATTATAAATAAATGCTTTGAATAATATTAGGTTAGTTTGATCATACTTAATAATAATACCTATAATGGATCACACATATCATACTGCATAATAATATATGTCTTGAATCATACTAGATAGAATATACGGCATAATAATTTATGTCTCGTATCATACTAGATAGTAATACATGTCATACTGCATAATAATTTGACTCGTATCATACTAGATAGAAATACATGTAAAACTGCAGAGTGTATCTTTTGTATCGTACTAGATATAAATACATGTCATACTGCATAATAATATGTGTTTTGGATACACACTAGATCGAAATACCTGTCATACTGCATATTAATATGTGTTTTGGATAAACACTAGATCAAAATAAATGTCATACTGCATAAAAATACTAGATGGAAATACATGTTATGAGTCATGCTTGATAGAAATTCATATTTTGGATACTTAATGTACACCGCCTAGATCCTCTATCCTAGTGATTTACTTAAATTGATATTTGGTTAGATTGTAGGAAATTTAGCATTCCGAAATCACTTTCCAACAAATCACAACCCAAAAAAACTTAAGCTTAACTGGTAAAAACCCAACATAAAATAAAATCTCCAACAAGAATTTCTACCCAAAACATTTCAAAGAAGAACGACCTTGTCGAGAGCCTTGACGCCTTAAAACTGATGGCAGGATGACACTGATCAATAAATTCAAGACCATGAACAAAAAAGTTAAATAAATTTGACTATACGACCGTTGAAATACAAAACCCTTAATATGATTTAATGCCGGGTATATTTTTATAAGAGGATGTAAATGTCCTAAGACTAGTTGAGATTAAATACAGAAATCTTTTAAAATTTATCTCTGGTAAGATTTTAAAAAGGGGGAGGGAAGGTAGTAAGGTAAACCATCTTTGTCGGTAGGTTCTGGCCGTATGGGGCGTTTCAAAGTATTAGCTAACCTTAGAACATTTCGAGCGAGAGGCGGTTGACCGGGAATTTCCCTTCCAAAAAAGGTGAACCCACATACCTGAACTTTTTCGTGGCATCTTCACGCTCGCCAATAAAATCTGGATAAAGAGTTGAAAGGATTTTTTGGCTCCCCTTGTGTAACTCCTACACGGATTCGTCTATAAATAGAAGGGTATGACTCGGAATCAGTTGCACTTTCTGACTAACCCAACGGCAAACAGGAATACCCAAGATGAAGGTCGCGGTAAGTACTTCAATATCAGTATACCCACGGAGGATTGAAACCTTTTATGGATTATGGGTTATATACTATACTACTAATGCCACTTTATGGGTCACAAAAAGGTTAACGGTAATAGTTAGTGTAGGGAGCTGTTGGCTCGATCGCGTGGCATGTAGGGCTTGCCACCACCCTCCTACGCATTGTAACCCGGCCACCTGAATTAATGGCTTCAAAAGTCGCTTGATGACTTAGGCCTAAGGTGGTGCCTTGGGTATTAGCCTAGCCTAGCTGATTATTAGACATAACTTGGTTTCAATATGTATGATGAGTTTTAATCTCGTTATTTTATATTAAAAGGGAAATTTAAATGTAATCAACGAATATCGTTTATATCTTTAGTCCGTGTTGGAGTGTTGTTAATATAATTTTTCATTAAACATTGACATGTTTTAACCACACGAAATAGACATAAAAATGGTAAACTAACTGTTTTAAAATTCAAGTGGATAAATATAATCTTAAAGCTCGTTGAAAGATTGCAAATAATATTAGCTTAGCCATTCACGAATTCTGTTATAATCTCATCTGAACGTCCAATAATTTGGGATACAATGCGTATAAGCTTATTTCCAACTGTTGGACCAATCTTTCGCGAGTGTAACAAAGTCTCAGGGTTATGACATACGTCTATAATAATTATTCCATAAGCTATTCTTCATACACAAAATTTTTACTGAAAGTTACTCTCAACACAAACTCTAAAGTATGCCTCGTGGCTGTTTTTTGTCCATTCACTCTCATGTCTCAAGTAACCTTCCCAAAGATACATACTTATGGACCAATATTATAAACCCATGGTGCTGTTTAACGCAGAATATGTTGCATACACGTTTTAACCGACCACTCAACCTAATATTTAAAATAATCAAAATCGCAGGTGGTTTTACTCATTGTCCTGGTCGCTTGCGGCATACTCGCAGTCACTGCTCAGAGGTACGGCTACGGATACAATCGAAGACCATACTACGGTGGTGGAGGATACCGAAGACCATACTACGGTGGAGGGTTAGTAGACGCTTCCGTAAAACATCTTCTAGGAGATCGCCAAGAAGTCATGTTTCCGAGATCCACGACCTGAAAGTTCATGTTTATATAGTGCGTGTTGAAATAATGGAAACTTTTCACCTATAAGGTCGGCAACAAGTGTGCCCTTTTAATCAGGTAGCTTTTTTTAGCAAAAACATGAGGGGTAAGACACTCTGCGAACTCGGTGCACACTGCCGTACCTTTGACAGTGCTAAATGGAACTCGCGAACTTTTGAAAATATGTACCTTTAACAGTGCTAAATGCACGAACTCGGTGTACAGATTATCTGAGTTTGTCTTACCCCTCGCAAAAACACGACGTTCTGTTTACGGGTGAAAAGTTTCAATATAACCACAGAAATAAACAGTAACTTGAAGTCATGACTTCTTGGCGGTTTTCTTGAAGATGTTTAAATTAAGTTCCAATTTGATTGATTTAAATCGTCTTTAAACCAATGTTTTTTTTATACAGTGGTGGATACTATAGGCGACCATCCTATGGTTACGGAAATGGCTACGGAAATGGATACGGATACGGAAACGGCTACGGAAACGGCTACGGAGGTGGATACTACGGAGGGGGATACTACGGCGGAGGTTACAGCCCATACTACGGCGGAGGATACTACACTTTCGGCTAAGGACATAAAACGGTAAAAAATAGTGCTTTTCAATACGCCAATTATTTTTATTATTATTATTATTTTTCAAAGATTATTCAAACGTTGAATAATATTTATTAATTAGAACCAACTTCATTCTAGATTTAAACAAACAAATAAAATGGAAATGACAGGGTGCTACGTGCTACAAACAAACAAATAGACTTATTTCACTCCCAATTTCACTCAATTCAAAAATGTACATTGCATTATCGCCTTTTGAAAATGTTTTAATAAAAATAATTTAAATCTGTCTATTTTTTTATTGACTTTACACTCTCAGAGAAAGATGTAATATTAATATTCATGGATGTTTTTAATCCTGACGACAAAATATATGAATTTTATGATATGGATATTTATAAACGGCCCCAGAAGTAAAATAAATTTTGCAGAAGTCGTCCACAAAACAATTGAGTTATGACAAAAATAGCATACTTATGCTACTTTTGGTTATGAGGATAATTCTTTCCTGGGTAGTCGAAAGTGTCACTCTTATTAATATAGATCACTCGGGTGTCGCGTTTCATTTGTGGAGTCATAATGTATAAATGTTTCTACGGATGACCCCTAACAATAAGTTTAATTTTATTATCAGCTAGGCTAATACCCAAGGCACCACCTTAGGCCTAAGTCATCAAGCGACTTTTGAAGCCTTAATTCGGGTGGCCGGGTTACAAGTAACATGGGTCACTCATAAAATATGTCCCGCTTTTAATAAGTGTAACTCTTCTTAATATAGATCATGTGGCATGCAGGGCTTGCCACCACCCTCCTACGCATTGTAACCCGGCCACCTGAATTAAGGCCTTCAAAAGTCGCATGATGACTTAGGCCTAAGGTGGTGCCTTGGGTATTAGCCTAGCTGATTATTATCACACGGGTGTCTGATTTAAATAAAATATATGAATTTTTCTAAAACAAAATTTATGAATGACGCTAAAAATAAAGTAAACTTTTAGAGGACCGTTCATAAAATATGTTTCGCTTTTCCTAGAAAACGTTTTCATGTTGTATTAAGCTCCCGTTCAATAAACCTCGTAGTTAGGCTCGTCAAACGTCAACAGCAGGTTAGATTCACTTGTATTCGAATGAGGTGTTAAGTCAAGCCAAGTTTTTTTATAACCGCGTAGACGTTCAAGTTCTTAACGTTAACGGAAATTATTTTTTTATCTTTATTAATATTCAGTTATTATTATTTAATTATTTTTTACCTTTATTAATATTCAGTTATTATTATTTATTTATTTTTTACCTTTATTAATATTCAGTTATTATTATTTATATATTTTTAACCTTTATTAATATTCAGTTATTATTATTTAATTATTTTTTACCTTTATTAATATTCACTGTTTATTCAGTTATTATTATTTATTTATTTTTTACCTTTATTAATATTCAGTTATTATTATTTATTTATTTTTTACCTTTATTAATATTCAGTTATTATTATTTAATTATTTTTTACCTTTATTAATATTCAGTTATTATTATTTATTTATTTTTACCTTTATTAATATCCAGTTATTATTATTTATTTACCTTTATTAATATTCAGTTATTATTATTTATTTACCTTTATTAATATTCAGTTATTATTATTTATTTACCTTTATTAATATTCAGTTATTATTATTTATTTTCATCACTTAACCATTATTACCAATTATGTAAAAGAATATGTAGCTGCAATTACAGAAAATGTTTAAATGATTTTACGCCCAGGAAATCATACCGAAATGTCTACCCAATTACCGTCAGAACGTGGCAAAGAGTGCACTTAGAAAGGCCGAGGGGGCGTGGTTTTTCTTCCAGGACATCACGAGGCGAACAGGGTGCCACATTATACATTCTTTGGCATTTCATCATCTCTTAGCACTCATCATAATTAAGTTTATTTAAAGAAATTTCTCATTAAAACAAAAATGTAGAAAATAGGTACATCTCCACGTTCTCCGTACACGTTTAATTATCCGCACTTAATTTCTGTAATAGGGGTATAACGATGAATGAAATGAGCTATTCGAAACGGGTGCCGGGTGACTAGGGCGGCGCGTGTGAATCACTTAATTGTCTTTCGAGCGAAGAAAAGTTCATTTCGGACAAAAGGGGAGGAGGGAATCAATGGCAATTGTTTCGCCGGGAACAGAACCATTAGCGTCCACCGATTAGCGACTCGTTAAAGTGGAGAGCCGAATGTTCCCCTCCACGAGCGCCCCCTATTTGTATTCCGTTGAAACGTTCAATTAATAGTCAAATCCCCCCATGATGAAATAAATAATATTACTTTTTAGTGGGACATGGACAACTGCCAGAACGGTTTAATTGCCGTTATTTTATTATTTAATATTGGGTATAGATTTCAAACAGTATTATTAATCTACAACTTAAATATACCCAATGAATTAGAATATATAATGCTTTGTATTATGCTAAAAATTACCTACTCTCTTATGAGAATAGAATCTAATTTAATAGAATGTAATGTATCAAAATAGAATTTAATAGAATTTAATAGAATGTAATGTAATGCGATGCTATCTAATTCGATGTACTGCGATGCAATACATACAATATCACACAAAACCATACAATACAATTCAATCCAATACAATACAATAAAATTGAATACAATATTATACAGTGTAATACAATATAATACAAGACAATACAATATAATACAAGACAATACAATACAATACAATATGATGCAGTACAATGCAATATAATGCAATACACTATAGTACAATACAATGTAATACAGTGCAATACAATCCAATATAATATAATACAGTGCAATACAATGTAATATAATATAATGCAATATAATACAATACAGTATAATACAATAAAATATAATCCATTAATAGATAATACAATACAATACAAAACCATCCATTACAATATAATCCAATAATAGGTAATACCATATAATCCAATAATAGATAATACAATATAATCCAATAATAGATAATACAATATAATCCAGTAATAGATAATACAATATAATCCAATAATAGATAATAATCCAATAATAGATAATACAATATAATCCAATAATAGATAATACAATACAATATAATATAATATAATACATTATAGTGTAATACAATATAGTCCAATACAATATAATCAAATACATGTACAATCCAGTAAAGGATACTACAATACTATATAATATAAAATTTGCGGAATTTAACGAGATGGTTTTTTAAACGTGAAAATAATTGGATAAAGCGTTTTCGTTAATTTATTAAAAACCCTGAAAAAGTGGGTGACTTGCCTTTGATAGAATTTCAAGAATAATAAGTTTACGTTTCGCCATTTCCGACCATCTTAATATGTTGGTCAATAAATGCCAATTAGAAACAATATTTATATCACCATATAATCCAAAATTTCGAGGTCTCCAATTTCAAAATATAATAATATTTCATTATAATTTGAATAATTTCACCCAAAATGAAATTTAAGCCGGCATATCGAATCAAGAAATAATGCAAGTTTTTCATCGTAAAAGGAAGTAATTTCTCAGTTTCTCATTAAACTGTAACGGTTTAGTACAGGTTCAACCTGTTCAAGGTTTGAGATATTCAAATGACGAAAGGACTGGAAAAAGCGATAAAGTTATTAAGTATTTCGAGTAATGACAATCACAGGTGTAAGGAAAAAATACATATCTGGGATGAAGAGATTCTTTGCAGTTTTTTGTCACCGTGATGAGGTATAACCATAGAGGAACTCTCGTATAAGAAAGTTGATCGTTTATTTTTATTTTAATGGCATATTTAAATTCTCTAAATAAAGCAAAACTAATTTCGACAATGCATTATCGAAAAAAAACCCTTTGTTTTTCGAAATTAAATTGTATAAAATTAATCAGTATTTTAGAATAGGCGAAACTATAAAGTCCAGGGTGGCTTAAAAGATGTTAGTCAAGTGACTTTGTGGAAAACTGCAGAGCCATCTATCCTAAGAAATACGAACTATTATTAATTTTATTTTGCTAATGTTGGTTTAAATTTTGATCGATTCATCTAAATTATCTAATTATTACTAATATTTCAAACATCTTGTAATAGAAAAGTGAAAGTTAATTAACTGCCTGCAGTATCTGGAAGGAATAATATTTTCTTTACCGTCGCACGGTCAACTATGAACACGAGTTACCGAATTGAAGTTGGCTGTGATATGGTAGTCACGTGATTTTGTTTTCAAATTTTAACTTTATAGTTTCGCCTATTGTCTGGGGAAAATGCTAAATAGTTTCCAAATAAATGTCCTTTGTTAATTTACATAGACACAAAGCAAATAAGCAAGATCCCCACCATATTCATTTTAGAACCAAATCTCCCTGGAACGTGATATTCAAATTTCTGAAAAAAGATTACATCGCATGAATATCCAGGTTTGATCCAAATGTCCAAATAATAAATATCCCTGAAACAACCAATTATCGTTCATTTCTTGACAGTAAACATAATTAAATCAGTAATTTAACAAAATATATTTGAATCTAAATAAAGAAATCTGGAACCAAATCTTGAGAATTCCTCATAATTAATTTGTGATAAATATAAACGGTTCCTATTTTATTCTATCTTCAATCCACACATCTTAAAGTTTTGTTTTAATTAATTTACAATCGACTCTTCTACGGTTGCAATGTTATAGATCTGCGTGATCAAAATAAAATCATAAAAGGTACGCGGTAAACGATAGTAGTACATCACAAAGGTTCTTAGCTTTCCTAATTAACGTGAAATTATGAATAATTCTAAATATCCAACAAAGATAGGTAACATTTTAAGTACCAAATATCTTATCTATGAGAAATCCACTATACATGTTATGTTTCATACATTTAAAGCAAGTGACGGCTCCAGTCTAGTTGCAATCGCCTCCACTAGATGTCGTTAACGTATAAATCAAGTTGAGTAAGCATCTAAATCTAGCCTAAAAGGTTTGGCAAATTGGGAAATTATCACGTTGATTGGCTTTTCTGAATCACGTGATTATCAACTTATTAAACACGTGATTTCGGTAAGCCAATAGATCGCTGACAATTCGCCTTAGCTTTAAGTCCCGGAAGGTGCTACCACCTATAGGAGCTTTTAGAAGCATTTTTGTAAACTTTTTTTTTACTTTTTTTTGATAGAGCCGCTATTTTTAATATCTCTATTGTGTCCCCATAGCATCGGATATTGAATATCCCACGTTTTGATATATACTGGATCTCCAAACCCCTGACATCTAGATACCTTGTGAATATCTAATTTACATCAAACTTGGATATATGGATAACATAAAGACATCTTGAATATCCAAGATAATATCCTTTAGATATCCGATGAACCTTTTGGTGTTTGCTGGGCAAATCAAATCTGTTCCATTGCGCCGAATCCCATTCGACCGAACCCAATCCCATTCGACCGAAAAACCCGCACTTCTCCGGGTTTAGGATTAGGTTTTATCCGTTTCAGCATCTGTCAGAACAGCATGCAGTGTTACCTAACCTAACCTAACCTCACCTAACCTAACCTTACCTAACCTAACCTATAGGAGTAGAAAGAAAAACTATTTTTTTTTGCGGTCGCTCAATTGTGAATATTGCGTCGGTCGATTAGAAAAATACAAAACCCGCCTTTGGGCTAATTTCATCAAAAACATTGGCGGAATTCGGTCTAATGGGAATTCGGTCGAATGGGATTCGGCGCAATGGGAAGATACCGGCAAATCTAGTCTTCATTGTCAAATTTGACAGTTATTCTTAAAAGCAGTATGATAGTATCTAATAAATATGTTTGGAGTATTAATATCATCTCTTTGTACTAGTAAGAAAGAAAATAGTGCAGGGAAAATACGTCATATAGTATATAACTGGAAATATACGGTTTATAGATAAGTAAACATTCCTACGGCAGGTAAATTTGGAAACCGAAATTTGGTGTGTGGCTCCGTGATTTGGCGTGAAATCGCGCCTATTGAAATGTGCGTCGAGCCTTCGATGGTACATGTTTCATTTTGGAAGCCTCGGTGGACACTTCTCTCGCGAGAGCTGTATTATCTACTTTTAATAACACAAACTATAAAATTAAACAAAACAAACTGCAAATTTTTTACTTGAATCCAAATGTCATGAGCCTCAGAGAGAAGTAAAAATATTACTAAATTCTTACTAAAAATAAATTACAAAAATAACCACGAAGATTAAAAGTGTACAAGAAATCGTTTTATTTAAAAAAAACTATTTATTGTTATTATTCAAATTCAGAAAATTTGTACAAGTCGCTAACTTACATTTTAAATTCCTACTTACTTGTAATTAGCTAAATACGTGACGCGCAGAAGCCATATCCCCCAAATATATGCTTAACTGATATGCCGTTAAAGGCATCAGTCAATTCATATTTAATTTAAAGGTGAACGGTCAAGGTTTAACCAGTTAGATAGCCCTGTAGCCCATTAAAAACTAAAATTTAAGGCGAAAATCGCATAAAAAAATATTGAGTGGTTAATTTTTAATAAAATAAAGAAATTTCTGGAAATCGAAAAGCGCGCGTCCGCCGCGACACCTGGTGAGAAGTCGGTGAGACGGAAAAACAACGTAAAAGCGCGCGCTGCTGAAGACGCGAAAAATATGTTTTGCACGCGCGGCGCGTTCCAGTTATAAGAGACCTAAGCCTATATTGCGCGATTTTAAAAGTTAGGATAGTTCGCAAATCGCTCATACGGGGTTAGGGGCGCTGGCGGCAGCCCCTAAGATGGCGGCGAAAATTCAAACCCAAACACCTGGCGTTATTTTTCGTTTCAACTTTTTGGGCCAAAAGATATTTTTTCAAGACAAAAAAAGGTACGTGTAAGTATATTGAACGTCTTGTTAATCTTTTGATACGGAAATAAGGCCATATTTGGAAAAGCTTGGCCGTTCCCCTTTAAAGACGTGTTGTTATTTTGTAACTACGGGCTTAACTAATCTCGTGGCTATGACAACATGACGATTTCGGCCATGACACCAAAATGTCGAGATATTTAAGACTTGTTTTACGTCAGTTACCGTCACTTTTACAAACTATACAATACTAAATATTCATCAAACTCCGTTCTTAACGTAACCTCTGATCTTAATATCCCTAATTATTAATGCGTTTAACTTTCGCGATGGTATCACGATCTTCCATTTCAGCGATGACGCGAATCTGACTAGAAACTAGTCCCATAAATTTCTAATTCGACAAAACCATCTGTCCCGTCAAAACCTACTCAACAAGTACGTCGCAGACCGGAAATTTGTAATTATCACACAACTACAATCGTAACTTAATTCATTTTAATTACAGTTTCACAATTTCAATCACGATCTAACCATTTCAATCAAAATTTAATCATTTTCATTTAAACAATTTAATCCAGATTTAACAATTTTAATTTAACCAATTTAATCCAGATTTAATCATTTTAATTTAACACATTTAATCATTTTAATTTGACCAATTTAATCCAAATTTAAACATTTTAATTTAACACATTTAATCATTTTAATTTGACCAATTTAATCCAAATTTAAACATTTTAATTTAACACATTTAATCATTTTAATTTAACTAATTTAATCCAGATTTAAACATTTTAATTTAACACATTTAATCGAGATTAACACATTTTAATTTAACACATTTAATCCAAATTTAAACATTATAATTTAACACATTTAATCCAGATTTAAACCTTATAATTTAACACATTTAATCCAGATTTAATCATTTTAATTTAACCAATTTGATCCAAGTATAATTATTTTAATTTAACCAATTTAATCCAGATTTAATCATTTAAATTTGACCAATTTATTCTAGGTATAAACATTTAAATTTGAACAATTAATTCCAGCTATAAACATTTAAATTGGACCAATTTATTCAAATATAAACATTTAAATTTGACCAATTTATTCCAAGTATTAGCATTTAAATTTGACCAATTAATTCCAGGTATAAACATTTAAATTTGACCAATTTATTCCAGGTATAAACATTTAAATTTGACCAATTAATTCCAGGTATAAACATTTAAATTTGACCAATTTATTCCAGGTATAACCATTTAAATTTGACCAATTTATTCCAGGTATAAACATTTAAATTTGACCAATTTATTCCAGGTATAAACATTTAAATTTAACCAATTTATTCCAGGTATAAACATTTAAATTTGACCAATTTATTCCAGGTATAAACATTTAAATTTGACCAATTTATTCCAGGTATAAACAATTTAATCTAAAGCAAAACATGTAATCCAGATTTAATCTTCACTTCAGAATGCCCTAATAAGCACGAAAGTGACCTGCTCGTCGGATAGTTCATCCCGAAAGGCTTTAGTACAAACTGCTGATGTTAGTAAAACAACGACGGCTCAAAAAATGTTCATTTCAATCGTTTCAATAAAC
Source organism: Leiobunum rupestre (assembly GCF_980474605.1). NCBI lineage: Eukaryota > Metazoa > Arthropoda > Arachnida > Opiliones > Sclerosomatidae > Leiobunum > Leiobunum rupestre. The sequence continues at coordinate 60,273,023 of NC_143386.1, forward strand.
CGAAATTTAGCATCGTATAAAAATTTGAAATCGCTCATTACAACCTCAACGAACTTTTATAAATTATAGTCTCAAATTACGAAATATAAAAGAAACAAAGGGCTAACAGCACCTACATACACCGGCGAAACCATTAATCAGATACCATATAACACTAACGCCCCCGACAAATTAAAACCGCGGCTAGAAAAAGCATTAAACCTTTAATAAAAAACCCAAAGAAAGGTAGAAAGGTATTAAAGAAAAGAAAACAAAGCATCCCGGCCATGACCCGTCGGGACAATCAATCACGGAGGGCGCCGTTGTCACGATCCCTGTATGGCTAATTAACCCCACCGGGAGGGAAAAACCTAATGGGCCAACTTTGTTAAAATAAAAAATAAATATATCTCCTAACAAGTTCCCTCATCATTAAATTCAAACGGAGGATTTGATCCGCTTTTGGTAAATGGTCGGGTTTCGCTGGCTGATTATTAATTGATGATCTTACATTACACCCGGCCACTGCCGACCCCTAATGGAGCGGTAAAAATACTGCCGGATGTGACGAAAGTGAATTTGATGGAAACGAATAATTGCTGTCCGATACCAAGGTCGAATGCGTGGTATAAATACAACCCGCGTTGAGATTCGGACCATCATAACGGTGTCTCGTCTTCAGTCGTTGCAGATAGCCAGCTCTTGTATCCAGTATGGCTTTGAGGATAGCGTTAGCTTTAGTTTTAGCGGTGGTACTCGTAAGTACCGTTGAGTGCGCCGGTGTCGCTGCACCGTACGCTCCTTACGTACCACCAGCCGCGGTCAGTCCCTACGTAGCGCCCACTTCGCCATATTACCGTGGTGCCTACGATCCCAACAGCCGCTACCAAGATCCGTATTACAGTCGTGCCAAGCCCTACGTTCCAGGAACCAGTGCAGCCTACGATCCCTACTACAACAGCCGCTACCCAGATCCGTATCACAGCCGTGCCAAGCCCTACGTTCCAGGAACCACTTCCACCTATCCGTACAGAAATCATTACGACGCCCCTTACAAAGCACCTTACGTCGCACCAGTGGCGCCTTACGTAGCACCAGGATACAGGGCACCTTACGTCGCACCAGTGGCGCCTTACGTGGCACCTTACCACGGCAACCGTGGAGTTTACAACCCGGCCTATACTGCACCTTACGATTCGTCTTACTATAGAGGCACCTATTCCGCTGGACATTACAACCGAGCCGCTGGATACGCTGGACATTACAACAGAGCCGCCGGGTACGCTGGACATTACAACAGAGCCGCCGGATACGCTGGACATTACAACAGAGCCGCCGGATACGCTGGGTATCCTTATGGTCACGCTGCTGTTGCACCTTCCACCAAATCCATTTCCGGTTAGAGAACGCATTTGGTAAGTCATGTTACGTTTTGCACTGCAAATAGAAAGTTGCGTTGAAACGATTTTTTACCATTTAAACGCACTCTCGCCAGCTGAATTTTCTCACATAGGTAGCTTTTAGTTCTTTGATTAAAATGAGATGGCGTTGGAGTCTATCGCGACGCGTGCTACGAGCTATTCCAATCTCACTTCAATATTTATTGCGAAAGTTGAACCTTAGAGTAAAAGTATATGTGGGATGGAACGAACTATATGCCCCGAAGAGTTAGAAATCAGTCACTCCAGGGAATGACAATCCTCTCTCCGCTACGTTTGGCTGTACAGCGTAGTTAGAGAAACCTCCGCTACTCTCATTGCCGCCACTATCTAATGGAAAAATTGAAAGAAAATAAGTAGTCCCGAACTCGACGCTAACACCAATTTTGAGCTTGCGAGAGTGAGTTTAACACGGGAATCATTTTTGTATACCGTTTTCGTTAGGGATTAATGGATTTTTCGGATCGGAAATGGTCAGGAATAGATTTTTCCCTCTGGTAATAATACTTTGAATTGGGGATGGGAATGGTTCGGGAATGAGATTTATGTCAAATGGAAAGGGGAAATGATTGGAAAGCAAATATTAGAACGAAATGGAATGGGATTGAATTGAAATTGATATCAGAGCCATATCTCGGACATTTCACGATGTAAATTAATTATTTTCTTTCTTCAAAGAGAGCCGAGCGCTTACGAGAGTTTCAAAACTGTAAAAGTTCTACGCACGAACGACATCCAACAGATTGAAGAAAATGTGGTTGTTTTAAATGTATCGTTTTAATATTTTTCTAAGAAATAATTTTTTAAACAATGTTATAACTATGATATAAATTCGAAAATAATAAAGAAATGTTTTCTACTTACCTATGGATTTATTTAATTTTCTAAATGTAAGAAATATTTTACTATTTATGGTTTTTGATAGAATAATTCTATAATTGTAGATAAAAATATAATGTGTATTTGTTCAGGGCAATTTTTTATTATCCCTTTAATTATTAAAAAATCTGATACTTAATGAAACAACTCAAACCTCTACAATTTTTAAATCAATTTTTTTAATGAGAATGGTGTAAGATAAAATGTATGTTTAATTTTGTAAGATACGTAAGGCTTAGGAGGTTTGCAAGTTCAATATGCGTAGTTGATGATTAATGAAATTAAAAACGACTTCGTTATATTTTATTAAATATGCAAATATAACGAAGTCGTTTTTAATTTCATTAATCAGTAAGATACGTAATAATTTAAAATAAGTTCCGAGCACGTTTCCCATTTCGACCATTCATTATTTTTAAAACATTATATAAAAAATTGCCGCTGTAAATCACTCTTTAGAGAGGTTGCTTAACCCGCTTATTATTAATTACAGATTCAACACTTCTAAACTCTTTTTTAATTTGCTTGGTTTGCTGCCCAGATGTGAATTTATTAAAAGACGATGTTTAGAAACCTAAGTTTCTTACTCGCTTCTACTTCGAGAACATTTATTTGAGAGCTACACTAACAAATAAATTGTTTGCCTTTCATTTTGAACTAGTATTACGCTTTTAACAGGCATTCTGCTAGAAAAATGTTAATTTATCATAGTAAGGAATAAGCTTATGCGATATAAAATTGTTAAATGGAAATCAATCGTTTAACATGTAGACGTAAAAAAACTTTTTATTGATTTAAATCACAGAAAAATTTCAATAGACGAGAATATCTATCGATGATTCCGCTTCCTAGGTGTGTATCACAACGGGCTAGAAAAACGGGGGGAAAAGTGGAAACGTTGAACGAAATTGCTAGATAGTGAAGAAAGGAAACCAACCTTGAATGGGGAATTGCCACCGTGCCCCGACTCTAATGAGAGAGGCTTCATTTCTTCTTGAGGATTGGAGCGACTCCTTGGTGGATGCTCTTGACTCCAGCGCCCCATGGGCCATAACCAGCTCCGTATCCAGCTCCGTAGACTCCTCCGTAACCGCCGAGTCCTCCGTAAAGTCCAGCGCCCAATCCGAGACCATTTCCTCCGTAAATTCCACGAGCTCCGTAAACTCCTCCTAATCCGGCTCCGTAAACTCCTCCTAATCCAGCTCCGTAAATTCCACGACCTCCGTAAACTCCTCCTAAACCGGTTCCGTAAATTCCACGACCTCCGTAAACTCCTCCTAATCCCGCTCCGTAAATTCCACGACCTCCGTAAACTCCTCCTAAACCGGCTCCGTAAATTCCACGACCTCCATAAACTCCTCCTAAACCGGTTCCGTAAACTCCTCCTAATCCGGATCCGTAGAGACCACGAGCTCCGTAAACTCCTCCTAAACCAGCTCCGTAAGCACCGGCTCCGAGGACACCCAAAGCGGGTCTAGCGATGGCGGCAGGTGCGATAGCCGGGGCTAAGGCGGGTGCGATGAGTGGAGCGATGGGAGCTACGGCCGGTGCAACGACTGGAGCGATAGGTCTACGAATAACGCCGGCGCCGTAGGCACCGAGTCCTAAGCCAGCGCCGTAAGCTCCGAGTCCTAAGCCAGCACCGCGGTAGCCTCCGAGTCCTAAGCCAGCGCCGTAAGCGCCGAGTCCTAATCCACTGCCGTAAGCGCCTCTGTAGCCTCCGTAAAGGGCGGCGGCGGGTGCAACGGCTGGAGCAATAGCGCCTCTATAAACTCCTCCGTAGGTGGCAGCGGGTGCAATGGCTGGAGCAATAGCGCCTCTATAAACTCCTCCGTAGGTGGCAGCGGGTGCAATGGCGGGAGCAATAGCGCCTCTATAAACTCCTCCGTAGGCGGCGGTGGCGGCCAGTGGCGCTACGGCGGGTGCAATAGCGGCTCCTCGAATGGCGGCGGCTTGGTAGGCTGGAAGGCCCAAGGTGGCATAATGGCCGGCGGCGTTGACTACAGCCCCGAAGGTGCAGACGCAAAATAAAGCGGATATCTACCAATGATAAAACGCGTCTCTCGTTACAAACTCGAATATCGTTGGCACTTCGCCTTGCAAGCTCAACTTACCAGGGCATTCATGGCTGGTTTGTTGTCCTGGGATGGAATGATCCTAAGTGATACTTCCGATGTGGTGAGCTCCAGTATTTATACTCTGACAAAAGCGCAACCCCTCCCCCATCGTGACACTAAAAGCCAATCTTGGTAACTCTATCGGCTTGGAATCTTCCAAAGGATGGTATTATTATTTTTGCCTAGGATGGGATGGATCGGCTTTATGTCAAATACGTCGAGGTGTTAGATCGCGGAGCATATTTTCGAAAGTCGAGTTAGTGCAACAAAAAAGTTGATTTGGGTCAAACCCGGCCGGTGTGTCGGCATCCGATAAGCCCGTCGCGGATACGAATTAATTACCTCCGACATTTTTAATTTATTAAATTTATATCACACAATCGAGATGGTTAGCGCTAGTTTTGAAAAATTGGATTTTTTTTTCCGGAATCATGTCGAGGTTATCCCGAGTGACTCTCTTTCTCGCCGATGTCATTTTTTGTGACCTTTCGCGATATTTATCAATTTTATAGGCAGATACTTTTACGATACTCCAGCGAATGGTTTGAAAAACGTCGCATCTATCTTTCCTCTATCCATTTGGTAAGAAAGAATCAAATAATTAAATTAGGTTCTAAGACCGCGCAACTAGAATAACCTTCGAAATTACGTTTCAACAGAAAACGCGCTTTTAATTTCATCCACTAGATGGAGTATAATAAAGGTTTTTCCCACATAAAGTGAAAATCAAAACACTCAGTAGGGTACGTGGTCCAGCCTTAGACCAATAAATAATCTATTTGAATTTCAAGCCCATCGCAAAGCTACTATGATTTTTAGACAGATATATGGTCAACAAAGAAGATGAATTCTTTAAGTATTTAGCCTAGTGAGTTGGCCATTTACCAGTTTCGTTACTTTCGTAATTCCAAGTAATTAACTTCACTGATTCCTATTGGATGAAATCATTCACGGGTAGAGGAAGTAAATTTACTTCTGCTGATAAGGCAATACGAAAGAAATATTTTGCAAGTTTTACAAGTTTTTCCCAGAAGAGACAGATAGTCCGGATGAGTTACAAGTAAAAACAACAAAACCCAAGATTTATCAACGACGAATACGTTTTGGCATCCGAAGCCAGTTTTCTCGCGATAAACATCGGCCTACCACTTCTTTCGGCAATAGCCTCGAGGTCGGACAAACAATATTTTACATTTTTTCGTGGCCGTTCCGTCACATATCTAGAAATCGAAAGCATCGACTGAAATTACCCGAAAAACAACGACCACCCGAAATTAACTCTAGTCAGACCAGCAACGAACTAATCGATGGTATTAAGTGTCAAGTGAGGTGATACGTTTGCAAAAGGACACACAATCTTCTAACGGTTGATTTCGAATCCATCTCAAACTGGGTCAACTTGTGAAGTTGTGATTTACTTTCTTATCGTCGTCGGGGGGCCAGAGGGACGTGAAGAAACATTCCACCATCCATGGCGGCTCTCAAATAATTAAAAAAGACGTAATTTACGATCTACAAACAAAGACGAAGGAGAGGTGATCCGACCTGTACGCCAAAGGATGCCAGCGGTTTTTGGAAGAAAGCCCATCAAACAGGACTGATCGAAAGATACCTTATAATCTTAGAAAGTCAATAAACACACACTCACAGTTGTAGAGGTAAACGGTAATAGTATAAGTGTAGGGAGCTGTTGGCTCGCGTGGCATGAAGAGCTTGCCACCACCCTCCTACGCATTGTAACCCGGTCACCTGAATTAAAGGCTTCAAAAGTCGCTTGATGACTTAGGCCTAAGGTGGTGCCTTGTGTATTAGCCTAGCTGATTATTATTATTAGCCTAGCTGATTATTATTATTAGCCTAGCTGATTATTATTATTAGCCTAGCTGATTATTATTAGCCTAGCTGATTATTATTAGCCTAGCTGATTATTATTATTAGCCTAGCTGATTATTATTAGCCTAGCTGATTATTATTAGCCTAGCTGATTATTATTAGCCTAACTGATTATTATTATTAAGGCCCATTTTCATGCTCGCTGGTAGCGGGTAAAAATCGACAAAATCCGCTTCCGCTACACACTTTTTCACTTTCCGCGTCGATCTGTTTCAAACAGATATTTTAGCTTTATTTTCACGCTTGCGAGTGGCGGAAGCGAATTTTGACGATTTTTATCCGCTACCAGCGAGCATGAAAATGGGCCTTTAGCCTAGCTGATTATTATTAGCCTAACTGATTATTATTATTAGCCTAGCTGATTATTATTATTAGCCTAGCGGATTATTATTATTAGCCTAGCTGATTATTATTAGTCTAGCTGATTATTATTATTAGCCTAGCTGATTATTATTATTAGCCTAGCGGATTATTATTATTAGCCTAGCTGATTATTATTAGTCTAGCTGATTATTATTAGTCTAGCTGATTATTATTAGCCTAGCAGATTATTATTAGTCTAGCTGATTATTATTATTAGCCTAGCTGATTATTATTATTAGCCTAGCTGATTATTATTAGCCTAGCTGATTATTATTAGCCTAGCTGATTATTATTAGCCTAACTGATTATTATTATTAGCCTAGCGGATTATTATTATTAGCCTAGCTGATTATTATTAGTCTAGCTGATTATTATTATTAGCCTAGCTGATTATTATTATTAGCCTAGCGGATTATTATTATTAGCCTAGCTGATTATTATTAGTCTAGCTGATTATTATTAGTCTAGCTGATTATTATTAGCCTAGCAGATTATTATTAGTCTAGCTGATTATTATTATTAGCCTAGCTGATTATTATTATTAGCCTAGCTGATTATTATTAGCCTAGCTGATTATTATTAGCCTAGCAGATTATTATTAGTCTAGCTGATTATTATTATTAACCTAGCAGATTATTATGCCTAACTGATTATTATTATTAGCCTAGCTGATTATTATTATTAGCCTAGCTGATTATTATTAGCCTAGCTGATTATTATTAGCCTAGCTGATTATTATTATTAGCCTAGCTGATTATTATTAGCCTAGCAGATTATTATTAGACTAGCTGAATTTGGTTAATGATAGTCTCGGTCCTGCAGTTATTGCGAAATAGGAAGTTTCCGAAAAAAACTAACTTCTGAAATGGAGCCACTGTTTATAATAGTTATTTTTATCTTCCGATTCCATAAGTCATAATTTTTTTCCAAAAGTAAGCGTTATTTACAGTTTTGAAAGCTTTTCAATTTTCATTAGGCCTTGGCTGGTCCGTCGAAAAGGCTGCCGGCGGCGCGGCGGATCGTCGGCGATTTTCCGGGCATCCTCCAACTACTAGGAGCAGTTCGCGGATAGTTGTCAGTCCGTCGGTATGTAATGGTTTACGTTATCATTGGCATAACAGACTATCATTAAAAAATTGCATTGGGTGAATAGGAAGTGTCATACTTATTCGGGGCATATAGTTCATTCCTTCGCACATATACTTTTACTCTAAGGTTCGACTTTCGCAATAAAGATTGAAGTGAGATTGGAATAGCTCGTAGCACGCGTCGCGATAGACTCCATCGCCATCTCTTTTTAATCAAAGAACTAAAAGCTACCTGTGTGAGAAAATTCAGCTGGCGAGAGTGCGTTTAAGCTCGATTTCACTGCAAAATATATTTTTAACTTGACAATCCAAAACTAATTATACAGTTGAATTTATTAATTTTATTTTAAATTAGGTTATTTGTGCATTAAAGGCCGACTACATAGATCTTCGGTTTACTCTGTTTTTCACTGGAAGTAGGCTTACTGCAATACACGTCTGCCATGCAGTCAGTCTACTTCCAGTGAAAGACAGAGTAAACCGAAGATTTATGTAGTCGGCCTTTAACTGTATTGTATCGCCACACCTCAACTATTTAGTCTTTATATGATTGATTCGCATCTGTTGGTGTTTGCTATGACTTAAAAATCGCTAGATCACTTTGGCCTAAGGTGGTGCCAAGGGTATTAGCGGCTTAGCCTAGCCTATATGGGCTTTTATTTATCCGCAATTATATTTAAAATAATTATATATAAAACTAGCTGGGGTACCCGGTATTTCCCGGGGAAATATGCCTATTTGTATAACCAAGGAAAAAGCGCTAGTGACGAAACTCCGAATTAAGAAACTCTGTCAGATTTGTAAAAATCCGTGAAGAAGGAGGAAGAGTTCCTCCGAAACGTTGGATTTTTAAATAAATAAATTGTGAATTTTAAAACCGTTTTAAGTCTCTTTTCATTAAGAAACTCTGTCTTTTGGCTAAGATCAAAGTGTAGTATCTTGTAACCACAGTCGGAGTACATTTCCATTATTTTAACAAGCAGGTCCTGGCTCTCGGAAATGTTTCTTCTTGGCGATTTCCTTGGAGGATGATTTATTGAAGGGTCTATTCAAGAGTTTTTCGAAAATTAAGTATTTAAAGGATTTTGAAAATCTTACTAAATTTCCCCAGAACTATTTTGGTCTAGTTTTCCTTTATATAAGGCCTAAAATTTTTAAATCGTTTTGTTTTAGTTAAAAAATATATATTTCAGTGGAAAGGAATTTATTAGAACCGCCAGAGGGAGAAATGAGATTATCCAAGTGGCAGCACTGATGGGAATATTAGTTTATTAATAAACAGACTGATTGATACAGTGTACGTTTATTATTGAGGAAACTCACAAACTGTTGAGAGTAAAAAGGTGAATCATACATCAAGCGATAGAAAAGTTCATGTCCTTGACTTCCCAACGAAAATGTTTGAAATAGAGAGCTGATTATATCGTTTTTGCGCCTGGACATCTACATTGGTTTTTATTACCAAAATTCTGCATTTGGTTATCTTTTTTGATTTGATTTTATTATAAGGTGCTTTTATTAAAGGACACGGTGATTGAGAAAGCGTTGTTATTATTTTCTCAGTTATTAAGCAACTTTAAAGTAGCGCTTAAGTTGCTAATGCTTAGTGCTTAAAATATCAAAAAGTACAGGGTGATTTATTATTTATTGTTCGCAGACAGGGTGATTTAAAAATTGTGTTTAGTTTACAGCGTGATTGAAAAAGAGCCCCTTAACGGTAAACATAGCTCTTAGATGGTTATACTGCGCTTATCAAGTACATGTACAGGGCGGTTGAAAATTACTTAACTTTTAAAAGCAAGATATGCATCAGAAGGATTGTTAGGACTCAAATGTAATTTAATTTCTAATAATAATTAATAATTAGCTAGACTAATACCCACGTCAGCTAGCAACTTTTAAGCCTTTAAATCAGGTGCCGTTCACCTCAACAAGGTTTAATGCTAAGGGGAAACCTAAGAACTCGGGTAAAAACCACTTTAACTAGTGAGGAAAAAACTTGCAAACTCAACGCGGAAGGAGTGGTTCCGAGTTTTCATCCGGTGCATCTGTGAAAGGAAAAGATGGCCAACTTTATTTTTGCAAAACTTATCATTTTATAGAAGTAATTAAAACGGGTTTTAATATTGTACCCTTCAAGAAAATCGCAAATCGACCAATAAGAAGAGATAAAGGAACTGAAAATACTAAAGTTGCTTTTTATTATCCCACCATCTAGTGGGTTATCTTTAAATAAAACGTGACCTAGAAATAGTTTAATTCGTGTTGAGTCTCATCGCAGGCTGGTTAAAATCAAATTCATTGGTAGACCACAGTATTCGGAAATTTTCTACTAGTGCTTCGCGGCAGTAAATGTATTCTTCGTTCGTTTTGCATATATAGATTGTGTCCATTTAGTTATCTAGCAGAATTATAATTCTGCGAGATTTAAATTTATAGATTTTTTAAAACTCATTGATTTTAATCAAGTGATTTTTAAAACTCATTGATTAAAATCAAGTGATTGTTTTAAAAACTCATTGATTTTAATCAAGTGATTTTTAAAACTCATTGATTAAAATCAAGTGATTGTTTTAAGAACTCATTAATTTAAATCAAGTATTTTTTTAAAAACTCATTGATTTAAATCAAGTAATTTTTTTAACAACTCATTGATTTAAATCAAGGGATTTTTAAAACTCATTGATTTAAATCAAGGGATTTTATAAAACTCATTGATTTAGATCAAGTGATTTTTTTAAAAACTCATTGATTTAAATCAAGGGATTTTTAAAACTCATTGATTTAAATCAAGGGATTTTATAAAACTCATTGATTTAGATCAAGTGATTTTTTTAAAAACTCATTGATTTAAATCAAGTGATTGTTTTAAGAACTCATTGACTTAAATCAAGGGATTTTTAAAACTAATTGATTTAAATCAAGTGATTGTTTTAAGAATTCATTGATTTAAATCAAGGGATTTTTTTAAACTCATTGATTTAAATCAAGTGGTTGTTTTAAGAACTCATTAATTTAAATCAAGTGATTTTTTAAAACTCATTGATTTAAATCTAGTGATTGTTTTAAGAACTCATTAATTTAAATCAAGTGATTTTTTAAAACTCATTGATTTAGATCATGTAATGGATGAATACATATTTGCAAAAAAAAATAGGTTATAATATATTATATCTGAGCTAACCAAAATGTTAAATTTAATATCATTTAATTTTAAATTATAAAAGTGATAAAAGAAACGTATCCATCAATTAGAATGCAAAAAGGCATTAAGTGCTTAAAAATCAACAAATTCGATATAAAAAAAATCACACAGATTTCCTGTCATTTCGTTATTTTTAGATTAATTATTATGTAGTCTCGGATTTGTCTAGTCATTTTTTGATTAACTCTCTAGTTATAATTGTTTTAATAAGTTTTCAACCAATTTTAAGTTTTACATTTTGACAAATTTTAATAGCATTTTCTATAAGAATGGCGCAAGGTAAATGGATGGGTTTGATTATATTATTTTAAATAGGAAATAGCTTAAAATCTGTTAACATTAATTAGTTTATAATAATATTAAAAATAGGCACTCCGCCTAACAACTGTTATTTTTTAATTTGCTTAATTTGCCGCCGAGATGCCAATGGAGTCCTTCCCCCCATCTGGTGGCAGAAAATGGTACTAAACACGCATATTGTTCCTCTTTAATAAAGCACCTACCGATTTCGGAGCGCAAAAGTAAATAAACTTATAGAAGTTGAATTGATTGATCTAATTTAAAATGAAAAAGATTTCGCACCTTATATTTTAATTTGACTCATTCAGGCCTCCAGTTAACATCAAGTAGAAATAATACAATATATCCTACACTAATTCTTTTTAACCATTTACAAAAGTGTTACGAGATGGCGCCAGCCGTATGAAGCTTAGAAATTTTCGTTCTTTTTTTATATAAGATTTTTGCCGGTTTAAATAATAAATTAATAAAATAAAATTTCTAAGGTCTTCGCTTTAAATGGAATTAAAAGTCGCTAAGATGACTATTGGGCCTAGCTGCTGATTATTATTATTATTATTATTATTATTATTAAATGTATGTTTCTCTGTAAGCAATTTTCGCAATCGGTCAATTCATGGTCACAGAGGCAAAGGTACATTATGAAACAAGCTAAATCGAAGATCACGATTTGTAAATTTATAATCATCGACGTAATTCCCCGCAGTCGAGTTTTGATTTCTGCAGAAATGGAAAAGGAACCGGATTGTGTTGGTTCACCGCATCCGAAAGAGCGATAAATTTAAAAGCAAAGGGAACCGCTAAAATAAATCACATTTCAACTTTCATTGCCCACGTCACACCAAAAGAAATTGGGTAATTTAAAAAAAAAGGTTCACCTTGAGTGAAAATGCATGACTGGCCAAGTTCTTCTTCCGGACATTCTGCTTTTCAAGAGGAAACGTAAATAATAAATAATTGAAAGGGGATATGACAGTTCACTCTTAAAACTTTAAAAAGACAATAACTAAACAAAAAACCACCATAGCGGCTAAGTTTATTTCTGTTTTAACGACGAATCGACTCATCCAATTAACCGAAATTCAACGTGTTAATTTACATAGTGAAATTCACCATTTTCTGAGCAACCTCGGAGTGGGTGTTACCTGAAGTAAATAATATGTCTCTAAGGGATGTTCATGATCCTAGGCTAATAATTTAAAATCTGTTATAACTACGAATTTGAAATTTTCATTAGGTAATAGATATTTCAATGACCTTGAACAGTATCTACAATGTCATACCAATATTTATTTTCAGAATCATAATGTTTAGCAATTTCGATTAGAAAAGTGTGACTTTAAACAGATTTAAGCTAACTAATAAGAAGCCTACATTAATAATATATTAGAATGTTATCAAGTGTGAGTTAAGAATTCATAAATTGTAAGTTAGTTGTTAAAACAAACCAAAAATTCTTAATTAAAATTCCCAAAACCTTCCAGAAAAATTTCCAATATTGTGAAAGTTTCCAAATTGGGATTTCAAATGTACGTTTAATTCTTTTTCAAATATACGTTTAATTCTTTTTCAAATATACGTGTAATTCTTTTTCAAATATACGTGTAATTCTTTTTCAAATATACGTTTAATTCTTTTTCAAATATACGTTTAATTCTTTTTCAAATATACGTTTCATTCTTTTTCAAATATACGTTTAATTCTTTTTCAAATATACGTGTAATTCTTTTTCAAATATACGTGTAATTCTTTTTCAAATATACGTTTAATTCTTTTTCAAATATACGTGTAATTCTTTTTCAAATATACGGTTTTTTTTTCGTATAAAGACGAGCACGCGCGATAACAAAAATATATTGCAGAAGCTAGCGCGCGCACGACTTTTTAATTTTAATTTCGTAAAATAAAGAATTTTTAAGCGCTATTTGCTGTTTGCTGTTTGGGACACCTTTTTTCCCGAGGTTGATGCAAGTCCTTCTTGGGGTAGGTGGTCTGTGGTCAGATGGAGTAATAAATGTGCTTTTTTTAAAACTTTATCCATACCGAGAAAATTAATTATTATGGCCTAAATGGATATACTTCTCTAATAAGAGATAGTTTATTTACTTCTGGTACTGCATGGTATTAAGATACTAATTAATTTTTGAAAAATGAAATATTTTAATTGGAAACACGGTGTTCCGTATATTGTTAGCGTAATTTCAAAAACACCCATTGGAAAGTGTGACTAACCGGATTTGAGAGGTAATATTTCCAAAACAACGCCTTTAATAACACGTAGCTCACGGAATATTAATTAGATTGACCATGAACCCCAAAATTTAAAAATATATTTAGCCTTTTTCCAACTCTATGCTGTCCTGACTAAATTCCAAACGCTGTTTTTTATTTAATTTCCATAGACAAAGTAGTGCCCTCGTTGAAACTGTTAATTTGAGCCCATTAGATACTAGATGTAGGCTTACCGCGTACGGCTACTTCGACTGCATAAAAGCAGGAGCGGATCCAGGTCATCAAGTAAGCAGGGGCGATCATGGGCATTGAAAAGTCGCCTGCTATTTCTTCACAAATTTAGTTGGCAGGTATTAAAGTAGATGGCGCTATTGTTTCTAAGCTCGAAGCCTATATGGAGCGTGATAATGTAACGTGGAGCTCTCATTTTCGTTTGCTTAAACGAAGTACTTTCTACAACTAGAAAGTCTAGTATACTCTAGTCTCTATAAATATATTTCAATAACTTCAAAAATTGTTATGTTTTTTTCAAGTATTCTAAGGGGGGGGGGGGCTATCGCCCCCATCGCCCCCCCCCTATGGATCCGCCCCTGCATAAAAGACACACTTGAAATGGGTTTAATACTAAATATTAAAACAATATAAATATTACTGAATTGAAAGTAGTCGCACTAGCCTAAAGTTATCCTATGTGGAGGGCTAGTATTTTGGCCACAATAGGGTTCATGACGACGGAATGGAAACGACGAACTGCAGTCCTATCATGGTTTTAGCCTTGTTTAAAGGGGAACGGTCAAGCTTTAACCAGTTAGATAGCCCTATAGCCCATTAGAAGCTAAAATTTATGGCGAAAACCACATCAAAAAATATTGAGTGGTTAATTTTTAATAAAATAAAGAAATTTCGGGAAATCGAAAAGCGCGCGTCCGCCGCGACACCTGGTGAGAAGTCAGTGAGACAGAAAAACAACGGAAAACGGCTGTCCCATGGCAAAACCTTTTAACCAACATGAACGTAATTTTGAGATATTTGACTTTTTCAAAACCTAAGTTATAAGATTTTAACGTGGTTTTTAATGCGAAAATTATAAAATCCAAAACCATTTTTTAAGTCATAAATAGTAAAATATTTATGACTTTTACCTGAAACTTTTACAACATTTTTGTACATGCCTTAGTAATACTGATGCTTAAAAATCTAATTTTTCAAAAATTTGTTGGTTACAAGGTTTTGCCATGGGGCAGCCGAAAAGCGCTCGCTGTTGAAGACGCAAAAAATTTGTTTTGCACGCGCGGCGCGTTCAAGTTATAAGAGACCTAAGCCTAAATTGCGCGATTTTAAAAGTTAGGATAGTTCGCAAATATATCATACGGGGTTAGGGGCGCTGGCGGCAGCCCCTAAGATGGCGGCGAAAATTCAAACCCAAACACCTGGCGTTATTTTTCGTTTCAACTTTTTGGGCCAAAAGATATTTCATGAAGTTTTAAGGCTTTGAGTTGGAAAAAATTGATCTCTCCCCCCAAACCTAAGTGCTTCGGTTTACATAGAAGGCGCTATGTGTTCAATATAACTTTATGAAGGCCAAAAAAATAAAAAGTTTAACCAAGTGTTATAGTTCTTAGGTTTTGGAAGAACTATAGCAAATTTCGATAAAAAAGGTAAGTTTAAGACCCTGTGAGGGAAATTTCAATTTGTTTATAATTTTTACATAAAACATCGTAATACTCACCAAAAAAAGAGATAATATTTATTTATTTAAATAAATTTAAGGCATTGAAAGTCGCTAGCTAACTTCGTCCTAAGATGGTGCCTTGGGTATTAGCCTATCTGATTATTATTATTATTAATTAATAATTAATTAATGCACTCATTGAGCGCTTCACGCTCAATGTTGGTTTTCCTGTAATGAAATAGTGCTGGAAAGGGCAGACCCCCAACAACGCGTTCAAGTAACGTCGAATATTTTACCCTTTGTCCAATATTTGACCACAAATAAGCCCATTGTGTTTTGACGTTTACAATAAACTATGATGAAATGGAGAACAGTGCGGGTTACAAAACCACCTTCAATTAGTTTAAATTTACGAGCCTTATTATTACGCAAAATCGTGAAAGGAGTTGGGTTTTTTACCCAATCATAGAAATAAAAAATAGGCGAGTTACGACGTAACAAAGAGCCGTCAACAAAATCAGGTTATACAACTGTTTTTTAAGCCTATCGACTTATAGTGCTACACGTCTTAGACTACGTATTTTTTATCATAAAAATTTTAACGTGCCAAAGTTGAGAAACTTTAGCAAAAATTTATTTATATATGAAAAGAGAATAACTATATATGAGACATTTTATCACATTCCACCATGGACACTATCTCTAGAGATACAGTGTCCATGATTCCACCTCAAGCTTTAACCGTAAACCCCTCCCCTAAATCGCCAATCAAATATCAAATCAGCGTGGTATCTAATTGGTTCCTTAAAATACGATGCGATTGAATCTCACTCTGTGACTTTTTCGTTGCTCGCCTCTAGTCTCATCATTGACATTCTCACAAAGTATACACAAATACCTTTTTGGTTTTAGAGTTAGATAATACTCGACGTTAGACGCTTAAACCTAGGAGCAAAAAACACAGCACCCTACACAAGGAGAACGCAACCCGTCAAAATTGGTGGATTTTCCCGCGTACAATTTTCATTGGTTAGCAGCGTTGCAAGATCGAAAATCTGAAATTATCGTATCTAGGCCACAAAATTATCGATTTTCCTGGAAAATTATCGTACATTTCTTTTTGGCGATAAATTTTAATTCATACATAAATGCGTTGAATTTAGATGATCTTTTAAAGCACTACAGGAGTTTTATTTCAGGGAAATAAACAAAATGTCTATTATCATTATTAACTGAACTTAATATGTTTAAAAATGTTTTAAAAAATGCGGTAACAGCTAGGAGTAATAAACTCACACTCTGGACTACGCGTACAGAAAATGTATATCATTCATTTTTAAGTAGAAAAGTTATATAAATTAATAATAAAATATAAATCGTTCGTAGGTTTTTAAAAAAATCTAAAGATTATCGTACATTATAGTACGTTGAGGCAGAATTATCGAAATAATGGTACAATATCGTACGCCATGAAAATTATAGTACGCCCTAAAAATTTTGATTAAATTATCGCACTGTGCGATAATTATCGTACGTCTGGCAACGCTGTTGGTTAGACGCTTTAGCGCCTGCTGTCGTCGGAAGGGAAAATTCCGAAATTGTCTTCCCCCCGCCCGTAAAACGTTCAGCGTAAAGGCTCGTCCAATGAAATTTGTACACAACACCGCGTTAGCGTGTTTAAGGGCTAGCTGCGTTCTCCTTGCGTTTGTTGCTCACTAATAGAAGCGCACAATTTTTAAATTTGCGGATCTGTATGGGGAATACCCAAGTATTTTCTATTCATCGAACTTGTAACATCACGAAAAAAGAAAATATTTTCAGGTTCAACGATTTCGTTCCGCGCAACTTCGAAACGGTTTAGTTGGCGCTGTTTCGAGAAAGCCGGTGTTTTAAAGTTTTAGAGTTGCTGTAAGGGTCAAACTTCTCAAACGGCGGTCAAGGTTAGCATCACCCAGCGCGTTGTATACGATGTTGAAATAGGGTTTAAATACTAAAGCCACAGTGCCATTTTGGCTATGTTCATATTTTTAATTTTTTTATTTATTTTTTTTTCTCAGAATTATTATAAAATGGGGTAAGATGAAAAAGCGATTCTTTATTTACCAGTAGTCGACCGGAACGTTGACAACTTGGAAAAAGAACTCTCTTCGAAATATTGGAAATTTTTGTACTAGGCTAAAAAGAATCTTGGTAATTCTCGACATTCTACCTGCAGAAGAAAAGTTATGCAGAAATTAGTGAGTGGAAATATTGATTTTATATTATTTGGTGCTGTAATATTTGGAGTTTCAAAAAAACTCACGAGAAAGCATTGGAGAATTCTCCAATTTCTGGTACACCGATTTTCTCAGCAAGTTATTTTTACTTATTTCCTCAACCCATATTTTTCACTTTCGATAGTTTAGCACCCAGGGTTGGCAATTTTTTTATTTAAAAAAAATCAAATAAATCGATTTTTTTTGTTTTAATCAGATTTTTATTAATTTTTTTGATTTTTTGATTTTAATTAAAATTTCAAAGTTTTATATAATTTAGTATCATAATTTTACCTAAAACCACTATGTTTTAATTTTTAAAGACTTAATCCATATATATGTATAATGAATTTATTAAATTTAAGCTAATAATCATATAGTAGTTTTTATTTTTTAAAACCTATATTGGTACTTTACAAAGAAAATTCGGCAGAATCTCCACACACAGGTAGAATCCAATGCAAAATTAGGAGGAAGTACACGAAAGTATATTTTTAAACCTAAATTATAGCAATTGGCGAGGTTTTTTCTTAAATCAACGATTTTTTTTGAAAAAATCATTTATTAAAATCGCAATTTAAATCGTGATTTAAATCAAGTTGATTTAAATCAGCCAACCCTGTGATAGCACCCCTATAAATCGGAAAACCTTCAAGTTATTTTCAGAAATTGTCTTTATATTTAATATTTATATAAAATTATAAAATTTTCTACATTTAGTTTCTTAATCAACATCGATGTTGTAAATTAAGTCGTAAAATTGGAAGCTATTTTGTAACGATAAATTCCAAAATAATTTAAAATTTTTCTATTATTGTTATTATTAATATATTTTAACATTTTTCGTTTGGAAATTAGTGCGAGATAAACTGAACTCAAAAATTGCGTATTTATAAATTTCAAATTAGGCTCTAAGCCGACTATGATGATTTCCAAGAAAAAGGAACTTCTTCAATGTTTAGTAATGTTTTATATTGCCATATAGCGCTGTAATGTTAGAATCACGCTATAATAAATAGCATTTAAGCAGAGGTGAGTGAGAGCCTGCACTTTTCACCTCTTTTAATTAATTCACATCTAGATCCAAATATAAGTAAATTAAAAAATGAAGATACTTGTTACGGGTTGAAACTGTAATAAATAATATAAAAGATAATTTATAAGGCGCTATAAGTGTAGAAAATGAAATATTTTTTACCAAATAATTAAGGGTTTAAATGGAACAATATAAAACCAACTTTATCCATTTATCTTACGCCAATCTCATAAAATGGATTTAGAAATTCTCAAAATGTATGATTTTGAATTGGTTCCTCAAGTTTTTGAATTTATTAAAACAATATCTAGAAGGTTTAACGAAAAATTATCTGAAAAAACGAATTATTATTCCAAAAACCAAACGGTAGGGAAACCTTTTCAAAATTCCCTTAAATAAAAATCAAATAATTTTTTTTATTTAAATTTTACTTTTAATATTATTGAATTTGCAGTCTAATTGATGAATACTTTTCTTCTATCGGTTTTATAATTTAAAATTAAATTAAGTGAAACTTAATTAATATTTAACTCTTTAGTTTGTACAGATTTGTTTTGTATTAGAGCCTTTAAGAACCTATTTTCTATTCATCCATTACATGGTTTTAAACAATTAGTTTTAAAGTAACTTAATTTAAATCATGATTTAAATCTCACAGAAATATAAATCGGCAAGGTAATAAAATGAAAATTATTTATATACAGGGTGTTTCAAAAGGTGATGCAAAAATTTTAGTTGTAGGGGGTGAGTTGAGAAGTATGCCTGTTTTTTCCCATTTTCCTACGATGAGTGAAAAGAGCGCCAGAGAGCTTCAAAGTGTGGCCTGCTAGCCCCGGGAAGTAGGCTTCAACATGCGCAAAACCAAGCAGCAGGGACTTTAAATACTGTTTAAGTTTACTTTTTTTACGCTGGCTACCTCGATTTGTTTACAAAGTCCTTTTTTACCTATCACACGAACCCAAACCTTAATGTTCGCGTTTCCCTATTGCTTGGTTTGGCGCTTGTTGCAGCCTGCTTCCAGGGGCTAGTAGGCCGCACTTTGAAGCTCTCTGGCGCTCTTTTCACTCATCGTAGGAAAATGGGAATAAACAGGCATACTTCTCAACTCACCTCCTACAACTTCTTCAAGTTTTTGCATAACCTTTTGAAACATCCTGTATATGCAAAATGAATAAATTAACGCTGCATGACTTCGAAATGAGGAAGATTTTTACTACGACTTAGCTGAAGATGACGCAACCCGGCAGTAGAGGGTTTTGATATTGTTTGTGTTTTCTAGCTTGTGTTACTGTTGGTCTTGACGTTGTTGAGTGTCTGCTTGGCCTGGGGATACGGTGGCTTTGGCGGATATGGCGGATATGGCCACCACCATCATCATAGTGAATAAATAATTTACAATTGACAAAATTTTAAGATATTGTTTAATGTGAAAATTAATTTTCTTTAGGTTACCGAAGACGCCATTTCAGATATGGTGGATACGGTGGTGGGTTTGGGGGGCACGGTGGATACAGACGTCACCATCACCATGGTTACTGGGGCTAAGATCCTAGAACTGCTCTACCACCGGATACGAAACGATCTTCCAGTCTTAAAAACGTCTCATGATATTATCTGTTCACTGTTATATTTAACACTATCATTATCAACGAATAAATATGTAAATTAGCATTCAACAAGTTTATTTTATTTCTATCTTTAAAATACAATTTTTTCTTATGAATTCTGATGAGGTAATTGAATTTAAACGTATTAATAGTTTAAAGCGTCTTTAAATTAAATCAGTCGATTTTTCATTTCAATTTTTTTTAATTGAATTTATTGGTGTTGAAACAATTATTGGGTATTAAATTTAATTGTTATTTAACAATTTAGATTTCTCAGATTTGTTTTATACTGAAATTGTTTACGGACCTATTTATGCCATTTTTTAATAATCCATTGAAATACGTTATTTTCTCTTTTTTGAAATCACTTGATTTAAATATTTTTCAAATCAATTGATTTAAATATTTTCAAATCACTTGATTTAAAAAAAATTCAAATCACTTGATTTAAATATTTTTAAAATCACTTGATTTAAATATTTTTAAAATCACTTGATTTAAATATTTTTGAAAACACTGAATTTTTGGAAATCACTTGGTTTAAATATTTTTCAAATCACTGTATTTTTGTAAATCACTTGATTTAAATATTTTTGGAAATCACTTGATTTAAATATTTTTAGAAATCACTTGATTTAAATATTTTTGGAAATCACTTGATTTAAATATTTTTTTTAATCAGCCTACCTTGACTATCCTACAGCTGTTAACTTTTCTATATTTAGGGGTAAAAATTAAGTAGCTAATTAAAAGCTATTTTTTTACATTCTTTCAAATTTTATCTAATCTGTCATATCATTTTATGATAAATTGGAATCTCCAGTTTAAATAACGAGTCATTCTTTATGCTACGAGGAATTTTAACCCGCCAGAGAAAGTTGGAGGGCCTCATATTTTCAAAAAACATCAACTTAAATAATATCGCCGCTAGACATACTTTGACAAATGACAACACTGTCCATATACGATGGGACCTCAGCTTATGAGGATTATCCTTCGTAAAAACTTAACGTTTGAAGCACGAATTTATTTTAAAATCAATTAATTTCAAAAAGGTAAAATATGAAGCCCTTCAATTACAATTTTAAATCGAAAGTTCGAATTTCAGTTAAAATTAACTTAAAATAATTAAGCTATATCTACGAAATATAAATCAGTTAAGAGGTTCCTCAATTTTTAATCATCTTCATAACGAAGCGGGTTCAGGGTCGGACATTGGGTAAACCATTTAGCCCATGGGCGAACTGATGCTAGAAACAATCTACCTTTTTCGCCGGGAAAAGGTACGCCAGGAATTTATATACGTAGACACTTGGAATGTGCGAGGATGACTATGGTGGCCTTGATGATTCTGATAGAAACGGGCGTGGTTTCCTCGCTCGAGACAACGGGCAGCCAATGAATTTGGAAATACCAGACTCGCCGTACGTTCGTTGTGGTTAAAGCCCCAGCCGTCTCTCCAGACTCATTAGAAGCACGCTGGGATCGCAACCTTGGACATTCCGAGTGTATATTCCTGGGTAGAAACGGGAGGCCCCCTTGTCCACGCCTATTGATCAAGTTTTAAAATAGAAACGTGGAAGAAACCAACGTATCTTGCAAGAACGACTAAGGTATCTGGATCGTGGATTAAGTAACGCGGGAATAGTCGCCACTTAGGTTGGTCCGGGTCGTGACGGACAGCCGTGACCGTGAGGAGCGCTGAAAGGGGCCACTTTTACCTTTTCACTTGTTGAAGAATTCTCCGGAGCGATGTAAAGCAGGTACAGATTAAGTTCCCAATCTCCCCTTTAATTCCTAATCAAGGGCCTCCCTAAAAATAGCAATTTGAGGGGCCCTGCTAAGGCGGCTCGTATAAAAAGACAGTCTCGAAGTTCAAGTCTTCGCAGAAAGGACTTTCCAAGCGGAACCACCGACTCAATTGCTCAAGTATTCAACTCTTTTTGGGGACATTTGGTTTGGACTCTGCAGTAGCCAATACACAAAGTTTTCCAAAATGAAGGCCGCAGTACGTAGTTTTCTTGATTTCATTATTTTCAAATATTCTGTAGTGGTTGAAACAATTAGTTTAATTTGATCTAAATATTGGAAAACTTAAAATAAAGGAAATTGTTTACTTATTTTAAGAACCCTTTTTTTGAGGAAGCATTTGGTAAGGTAGGTCTTACCACCCTGTTGATTTAAATTATAATTTATAATAAGGTTTAATTAAAATTGGGTAGTGGTGACTATATTAGGAATAGTTTTGGAAAAAATTAATCTTAAAAAATGGGAAAAAAGCGTTATAGGGTGTCCTAATAATTAAGATAAAAAATTAATCATAATTTAATTAATCTTTATACAGCCAAATCTACAGATTTGATTTTAATCATATTTAATCATGATTTTATCATACTAGAGTTTCCTAATTATATAGGTCTATTTTATTTTCAGTATATTATCGAATTTCACGATTTTTGCCACTAGTAGCGTTGAAATTTTGTAGTATCCTCTATTGCAACCGTGTTATGCAAAATTCGGTCGCGTGCGCTTTCGCGCTGGCGTTTATCGGCTCTCGCATAGCCTTCATAGAGTCTGCTAAACAGCTCACTGAGGAAAACTACTATCATAGTATGAATCTGAGTACAGATTTGGTTTCAGTGTGAAATAGGAATTTTAAATTAAATAACTGCTCCCAATTTTGTAAAACCTTTTAAACTTTAAATTCTAAAAGGTAGATTGAATTATATTTTACTGTGTTAGGTTCAAAATAATTTAAGGAAGTTCGCGGTGGGATTGGTTTAAGTTTTAAGTCGGAATATCAAGCTAGTTTTAAGTTTATTTCCGTCAGTATTTGGTTTGTGTCCAATGGTATAACACTATTATAGAATATAGACTATTTAAATAATAATTGTACGCAGAAAGATTTTAAATTTTCAAATGCGCGTATAATTTTATTTTGCAGCTCTTTTCCGTCGTACTCGCCTTGGCTATACTAACAGTAGTATTCGCGCAGTATTACTCGCCCTTGTACTCGCCATACAGCTCATCGTACTACGCCGCTAGACCAGTGTACTCCGCTCAGCCAGTGTACTCCGGCTACTCCGCCCAGCCAGTGTACTCCGGATACTCCAGCCCGTACTACTCTAGCTACTATCAGCCGTCCGTGTACAGCGCCGGCTACGGCAGCTCCTATTACAGCCCTGTTTATGGATCTAGCTACGGAGGCTACTATTATCCTCTCAAAAAATAACAGGTAGAAACTTAGGGATATAAATTTATTTTTCTGGCGAGCACGCTGTCGCCATCTAGCCAAGTTTCTCGGAACTAAAGAAAATATGGAAGTTAAGCTTGACTGAGCAACGGTGTTTTGAAGTTGGAAAATGATGAATAAACTCTATTAAAGATATATTACTGATTATGAATAATAATTTCTTCGCATTAAACAAGTAAAAAAACAATATTATTAATTAATTTAATTAAAGTAATTATAATAAAATTAATTAATTTAATCAATTCAATTATAATAAAACTAATTAATTTAATCAATGTAATTATAATAAACTTAATTAATTAATTTAAAATATACAAATTATAAATATAATAAACTTAATTAATTAATTTAAAATATACAACTTATAAATATAATAAACTTAATTAATTAATTTGAAATATACAAATTATAAATATAATAAACTTAATTAATTAATTTAAAATATACAAATTATAAATATAATAAACTTAATTAATTAATTTAAAAAATACAAATTATAAATATAATAAATTTCAAAAAATTAAAAAATTTAAACTGTAATTATAATAAATTTCATTAATTTAAAAATATTTAAAATGTAATTTTAAAATAAAAAATTAAAAATATGTAAACTGTAATTAAACTTTATTTCATTTTAGGAGCAATATTTAAACCGTAATTAAACTATTTTCAATTCTAGGAGAAATATTTAAACTGTCATTAAACTAAATTTCTTTCATTGAGGAATATATAAACGGTAATTAAACTAAATTTCATTAATTTAAAAAAATAAACTGAAATTAAAATAAATTTTATTAAAAAAATATAAATTGTAACAAAAATAAATTTCATTAATTTCAAAATATATAAATTATAATTAAAATAAATTTCATTAATTTCAAAATATATAAATTGTAATTAAAATAAATTTAATTAATTTCAAAATATAGAAATTGTATTTAAAATAAATTTAATTAATGTAAAAATATCTAAACTGTAATTATAATAAATTTCATTGCTTTAAAAATATATAAACTTAAATTATAAAAAAATAATTGCAAATTTATAAACTGTAATTAAAATAAATTTCATTACTTTAAAATTTATAAACTGTAATTAAAATAAATTTCATTACTTTAAAATTTATAAACTGCAATTAAAATAAATTTCATTACTTTAAAATTTATAAACTGTGATTAAAATAAATTCCATTACTTTAAAATTTATAAACTGTAATTAAAATAAATTTCATTACTTTAAAAATATATTAACTGAAATTATAATAAATTTCATTAATTTAAAAATATATTAACTGAAATTATGATAAATTTAATTAATTGAAAATTTATTAACTGAAATTATGATAAATTTAATTAATTAAAAATTTATAAACAGTTATTAAAATAAATTTCATTAATTTAGAAATATATAAACTGTATTTGTAATAAAACAAATTTAATTAATTTGAAAATATAAATTGTATTTGTAATAAACAAATTTAATTAATTTAAAAATATAAATTGTATTTATAATAAAATAAAATTAATTAATTTAAAAATATATAAACTGCATTTGTAATAAAATAAATGTAATTAATTTAAAAATATATAAACTGTATTTGTAATAAAATAAATTTAATTAATTAAAAATATAAAAACTTAATATTATAATAAATTTAAATAATTAAAAATTTATAAGCTGTAATTAAAATAAATTTCATTAATTTAAAAATATAAAAACTGTTTTGTAATAAAATAAATTTCATTAATTTAAAAATATAAAAACTGTTTTGTAATAAAATAAATTTCATTAATTTAAGAATATATAAACTGTATTTGTAATAAAAATAAATTTCAATAATTTAGAAATATATAAACTGTATTTGTAATAAAATAAATTTCAATAATTTAGAAATATATAA
This sequence comes from Leiobunum rupestre, assembly GCF_980474605.1. Classification (NCBI taxonomy): domain Eukaryota; kingdom Metazoa; phylum Arthropoda; class Arachnida; order Opiliones; family Sclerosomatidae; genus Leiobunum; species Leiobunum rupestre. The sequence continues at coordinate 60,298,241 of NC_143386.1, forward strand.
ACTGTATTTGTAATAAAATATATTTCAATAATTTAGAAATATATAAACTGTTTTTGTACTAAAGATAACTAAGCACTTAACCGATTTAAGAAATTAAGTAACCAAACCAGCGTTTCCATGAAATAAGCAACGCTTGCTGAACTTGTTTTAATGTCGCTCATTCGTCACGAAATACGTAGAAATTCAGTTCCGGTTATACTTATAAACAGGGTACCTCGTCTCATTTTCCGATTTGTGCAGGGCTTTTCATAATGAAACGTCATCGATACGTCACCCGTGACGTAGCAGTAAAATCAAAACAAGAAGGCGAATGTTACTTTATAAAATTTCACTATATTTTTACGTATTAAATTCAATTTATCGAATCACTCAAGCTTCAATTTCTATACTAAGTTAATCACTGAATATAACATAATTTTCTTTGTACAGGGATTTTCGGCAATAACTCCATTGGAACACACTCATCTGTGGTTAACGCATTTTAACTCAAAAACATCATCAAAAAACATAACTTTGTATGAACTAATAAAAATGAATAAAATTTTTGTTAATATTCAAAAATATCCTGTCTCATTACACATTTTGAACAAAAAACATTTAAATTGAGGAAATAGAATATTTTTCCAAAGTGCAACGTTTTTCCTTAGTTTTATTACATCTATTTGGTAAAATTGTAACATTTTTTAGTTAAATATTATTTCTAAGACTTACCTAATAAAATATTTGAAATATTTAAAACGAAAATTGCTTTTGGAAGCAAAGAAACGGAAAACATTTTTATTTTTGCGTGTTCTGGAATTTCAAAGTAGAATTGAAATTGTATTTATTTATAATTAGGGAGAATAGAGAGGTTAAGAAAAAGGCTCTAGAAGTTTTAACAACAAAGTCGTGGGTACCTCGACGTTCGAGGAGAAACATTCTTTAAAATGGGTTAAGGACGTTTTGAGGAGTAGTACAAAGTGTAGAAAAAATCCTAGCTGATGCCCGGTGCACATAGTTTACGGTGTTGAGTAATTACCAACACTGCACAGAAGAATAGTTTGATTTAGAGTAGAGCTTGTACAATCTTACATTTCAATGAGGAGTCAAATTGAGGTCAGTGTGCAGTCAAAGTGGAGCCAATGTGCAAACAAAATGGAGTCAATGTGCCGTCAAAGTGCCATCAATGTGGAATCAAAGTTTTGCCTTTATGGAATCAAATTAGAGTCAATGTGCAGCTAAAGTGCCATAAAAGTGTCGTCCTTTTGCAGTCAAAGTGGAGCCAATCTGCATTCTAAGTGATTTCAATGTGCTGTCAATGTGCAATCAAAGTGGCGTTAATGTGTAATCAAAGTGACGTCATTGCACCACCTTCGACCACATAAGCAATGTTGCTTGTGCGTGATCAAGTAACAGGTGGCCGGGTTACAATGCGTAGGAGGGTGGTGCCAAGCCCTTCATGCCACGCGAGCCAACAGCTCCCTACACTAACTATTACCGTTACCCTCAGCAAGTTTTTATGGGAAGGGGAAACCGAAGATCTCGGTGGAAAACCCCTTTAACCAGTGGGGAGAGAACTTACAAACTCTACGCAGAAGGAGTGGTTCCGGATTTTCACCCAGTGCCACTAGCTGGGATCGAACCCGGCTCCTCTTGCTGCGAGGCTAAAGTGCTAACCACTCAGCCACCCCACCTTTCAAAGTGAAGTCAATGTGCCGTCGAAGTGCAGTCAATGAGCAGTTCAAATGCAGTCAATGTACAATCAAATTAAAGGTATTGGGTAGAATCAACATGGAAGGAATCGATGAAATGGACCTTTGACCGCCGACTTGATACTAAAGTGGTTAAACTCCAAACATTTGTTAGATACTTTCTTATTGTTAGACGAGGCGTAAATTCTTAAATTTAATTTTAAATGGAAAAGTTAATAACAAAAATTATTCTGTCTCCCTTCGAGCCATTTCGGGTGAAAACTACGGCTCCATCGAAGCGATTAATAAGTATGGCGATTCTTCGAATGTAGAAGACAGAGGAACAAGGCAAATATACGCTGTCAATCGCGCATTAGGGGCGTAGCCAAACGTTAAAGATATAGATTTTGATACGCACGTTATAATGGTTTTTCCTCCCCTTCAAAATAAAATAAAAATAATAGAAGAATTTAAAAAATTCGTTACCAAAAAATTATTTTATTTTCAAAAATTTTAAAATTGAAAAAAATAACCTTTGTTTTCGGTGAAAATAATATTGTTTTGATTCTATTTAACGTAAGAGAAATGACTTAAACTTAATTATTTTTCGTTGTTATAACCACTGATAAGAATAATCGATAAAATCAAAATAATCCAGATCACAAAATAAATTTATTTTAAAAGGGTATTAAATTCCGTTTGCTTACAATCCAAAAATAATATATATTGTTTTGTTTATATTTGTAGGTAATTAACGTTATAATGTAATTTTTTTAAGTAATTATTTCACGTTTTCATCGCTTTATAACCCTCCTAAATTGAATAATCGATAAATGCAACAATAACTGTGACCGAACAATATATAAATATATATCTATATATATATATAGATATAACTCGCTTATTTTGTCGAAAAACACTATATATATATATATATATATATATATATATAGTGTTTTTCGACAAAATAAGCGAGTTATCGTAAATGTTTTAAATAATTATTTATCTTTGTTTAAGTATTTCACACGGCACAGGCAAAACAAAATATATTCGGTATCATAAAAATTGGGTACCAAAAGGTTTAAAAACACCGTCTATTTTCCTGTATATAATAAATTAAGAAAACAACCCAAAATTTATGGAATTTGGTTCGCTTTTTTTAAAAGAAATATTGTTTCGGCGCTGCACGCTATCAATTGCACGAAATAGGTTTTCCCTTTCAATGTTCTATTTATAAAGTCTTCTCTTTTGGCAGAACCGTCGCTACGAAAAATACTTATAATAATAATAATAATACCAGGAGTGGGACAAAATTAGTGATTATTTATTTACCCCAGAAGCATATTTCGAGAATATTTATTGGGCATAAAATTTATAGGACATACAAAGTGAACGAGGAAGCTACAACACAGGATCACAATACAACGTAGACTCTTGACAAGTTTCAATTCAAAAACATTAATATCAATATTAAACGAGAATTAGTATCAATATTTATCAATATTAATATCAATATTTATCAATATTAATATCAATATTAAACGAGAATTAATATTAATATTAATCAATATTAATCAATATTAATATCAATATTAAACGAGAATTAATATTAATATTAATCAATATTAATCAATATTAATATCAATATTAATCAATATTAATATCAATATTAATCAATATTAATATCAATATTAAACGAGAATTAATATCAATATTAATCAATATTAATCAATATTAATCAATATTAATCAATATTAATCAATATTAATCAATATTAATATCAATATTAAACGAGAATTAATATCAATATTAATCAATATTAATATCAATATTAAACGAGAATTAATATCAATATTAATCAATATTAATCAATATTAATCAATATTAATCAATATTAATCAATATTAATATCAATATTAAACGAGAATTAATATCAATATTAATCAATATTAATATCAATATTAATCAATATTAATATCAATATTAATCAATATTAATATCAATATTAATCAATATTAATATCAATATTAATCAATATTAATATCAATATTAATCAATATTAATATCAATATTAATATCAATATTAATCAATATTAATATCAATATTAATCAATATTAATATCAATATTAAACGAGAATTAATATCAATATTAATATCAATATTACACGAGGATTAATATCAATATTAATATCAATATTAAACGAGAATTAATATCAATATTAAACGAGAATTAATATCAATATTAAACGAGAATTAATATCAATATTAAACGAGAATTAATATCAATATTAAACGAGAATTAATATCAATATTAAACGAGAATTAATATCAATATTAATAATAATAATATCAATATTAATCAATATTAATATCAATATTAATATCAATATTAATCCATATTAATATTAATATTAATCAATATTAATATCAATATTAATCAATATTAATATCAATATTAATCAATATTAATATCAATATTAATCAATATTAATCAATATTATTATCAATATTAATCAATATTAATCAATATTAATATCAATATTAATCAATATTAATATCAATATTAATCAATATTAATATCAATATTAATCAATATTAATATCAATATTAATCAATATTAATATCAATATTAATCAATATTAATATCAATATTAATCAATATTAATATCAATATTAATCAATATTAATATCAATATTAATCAATATTAATATCAATATTAATCAATATTAATATCAATATTAAACGATAATTAACATTTCTGAAAAAAAAATATTATTTGTAACTCAAACAATTCCGATCACAATCTCGCAAATTTCACGTAAAACGAGACAAAAGATTAAATTTTCTAAGAAAAACATTTCATACCTTATAACGAGATTCCAAATGTCTGGCAACGAATTCCGTGATCAAATTGATATTTTATCTTGCAAATACCAAGATATTTCAAAGTTTAAATATTGAAGTGTCAAAATGTATACATATAACCATGTTTCATTTTTGTTACTTTGAATGATTAAATATTGTCATATTGTAGCGTTAATGAAATTCTAAATATTGTCATATTGTAGTGTAAATGAAATTCTAAATATTGTCATATTGTAGCGTTAATGAAATTCTAAATATTGTCATATTGTAGCGTTAATGAAATTCTAAATATTGTCATATTGTAGCGTTAATGAAATTCTAAATATTGTCATATTGTAGCGTTAATGAAATTCTAAATATTGTCATATCGTAGCGTAAATGAAATTCTAAATATTGTCATATTGTAGCGTTAATGAAATTCTAAATATTGTCATATTGTAGCGTTAATGAAATTCTAAATATTGTCATATTGTAGCGTAAATGAAATTCTAAATATTGTCCAATTGGTGTGTATATCCTTCCAGATATGTTTGCACCGTTAATGTGCATATTACACATGTCATTTCAAACACTAAAAATAAATATAGCGAAAAAATTGATCTTTACAATTGCTCAATTTTTATTTTAAAAGTTTAAAACACATTGAATGTTTAAACTGTCATTTATATTTATAATTCCCTGGAATTGTTTTAATTGTATAAATTCTTTCATTTATCAATGTGTTTTATTTACCCCAATATGCACCACCTTAAATACTATACCTTTTTGTAAAAATTGTTAAATCTTTTAAATATTATGTATGTTATGTAAACTATGTGTATTAACTTGCTGATACGCTCTTTTATTGTTTTAATGCACAATAAGCCACTTTTTCATTTCCTTTCATTTCATATAATTTTAATGTAATATTAATGTTGTCTAATTTTAACGTAATAATAATATTATCTAATTTTAACGTAATATTAATATTATCTAATTTTAAAGTGATATTAATATTAAATATCTAATTTTAATGTAATATTAAACGCACTCTCGCAAGCTCAAAATTGGTGTTAGCGTCGAGTTCGGGACTACTTATTTTCTTTCAACTTTTTCCATTAGATAGTAGCGGCAATGAGAGTAGCGTAGGTTTCTCTAACTACGTTGTACAGCCAAAGGTAGCGGAGAGAGGATTTTCAGCCCCCTGGAGTGATTGATTTCTAACTCTTTGGGGCATATAGTTCATTCCTTTTCCTTCCCAGATATACTTTCACAATAAAGATTGCAGTGAGATTGGAATAGCTCTTAGCACGCGTCGCGATAGACTCCAACGCCATCTCTTTTTCATAAAAGAACTAAAAGCTACCTATGTGGGGAAATTCAGCTGGCGAGAGTGCGTTTAATAATATATAATTTTAATGAAAATTAAGATTATATAATTTTAATGAAAATTAATATTATATAATTTTAATGAAAATTAAGATTATATAATTTTAATGAAAATTAATATTATATAATTTTAATGAAAATTAAGATTATATAATTTTAATGAAAATTAATATATAATTTTAATGAAAATTAATATATAATTTTAATGAAAATTAATATTATATAATTTTAATGAAAATTAAGATTATATAATTTTAATGAAAATTAATATATAATTTTAATGAAAATTAATATTATATAATGTTAATGAAATTAATATTATATAATGTTAATGAAATTAATATTATATAATGTTAATGAAAATTAATATTATATAATTTTAATGAAAAATAATATTATATAATGTTAATGAAAATTAATATTAAATTATTTAATGAAAATTAATATTATATAATTTTAATGAAAATTAATATTATATAATTTTAATGAAAAATAAGAGTATATAATTTTAATGAAAATTAATATTAAATAATTTTAATGAAAATTAATATTATATAATTTTAATGAAAATTAATATTATATAATTTTAATGAAAATTAATATTATATAATTTTAATGAAAATTAATATTATATAATTTTAATGAAAAATAAGAGTATATAATTTTAATGAAAATTAATATTAAATAATTTTAATGAAAATTAATATTATATAATTTTAATGAAAATTAATATTATATAATTTTAATGAAAATTAATATTATATAATTTTAATGAAAATTAATATTATATATTTTTAATGTAATATTAATGTTACATAAATTTATTTATAATGGCCATAATACAGGAGCGCAATACAGCTAATTTTAAGATCCACAGGATCCGTGGAAATTTAAATGTGGAGCTAAATTATTAATTTTGTTAAGCTCTATTCACGTCAAATAAGAGGAGGACCTACCTGAAATTCAACCCGAATGTTTCAAAACATTTTGTGTCCCTTTAAATTCAAAAGAGTAGTAGGTGTATGAAAATGAGAGTTTAGCCTGTAATCAAATCCTACGAATATTAAGGTTATTATAGAATTTTAATATTAGTATGGCTGGTATTATAATTTTTTTAAACTAAAAATGTTTAGCAAATTCCAAATTTATAGTGTAATCTAAACATAAAATCTTTTAGTAAAGTTTTTAAAACTAATATTTAAATTTATGATATATATTTCACAATTTTATTTAAATTTCAAAACGATAACCAATTTGATAATAGCGTACATTTGAATAAATAACAAAATATGTGGTGTTATAAACTTTTCTAAGTTGTGGAAATCAAATTGAACATTTCAATTTAAACAAAACTATGTAAAATTATCTTTTACACGGTTGTTTATTTATAATTAGAAATGCACGGTTTACAATAAAAACCACTTAAGGAAAAAAAACGTAAATTTTTTGAAAGATTTTGCGTGTGATAATTTTCAATTATTTCCAATTTGTTAATAAAACAAACGCAAATTCGATGAAGAAGTAATTGCCAGTTTTTCTTCAAGATCTTTTCCTTTGATTACGTTTTATTGTAAAAATTATAGAAATTTAAAACATTTCGATTCCAGATAAATTTCCGGAATGCTTAGATGGGAAGTGACTTTGTTATCTAATGTCATAAATTTAAGTAAATGTACCAAGCACAAAAATGGTAGTTATTTATACAATTATCCAAACCGAAACAATAATTTGAGAGGAAATAAATTTTTTTCAGAAAATTGGATTTACTTTAAAACTCGGCCTTTAAACATTTTAATTAATATTTCGTTACTGTAAGTTTTTGAATTTAGTGGGCCATTATTAAATCTACATTGCATACTGTTCATTGTACCTCATGGGAAAATATTTTCACGTAGAGCTCGGGATAAAGCCCTTTTAACTAGCAGGGAGATAACTTGCAAGAAGTGGTTCCGAATTTCCACCCACTTTGTTCATCCGTACACCAGTAGACAAATTAATATTTAAACTCTAAATGAAAATTTTGTTATTACAAACGTTACAGCATTTTGTAACTCAAAAATATGGTAACTCCAAGTTGCAACTTTTCGTGTACAGTGATATCAAATAACTTTCGGTCTGTGGAACTATCCAAGCATAAACCGTGAAACTAAGTATATACAAAACCAACGTTGTCTTTAGACAAGACCATTAACAACGGCCGGAAAGGGTTTAAAACGCCACACTTTCCTTTAACCAGCGAAGCTGGTCGCCATGTTCGAAAGGAAAACTAAGCAGTCACGCGTCAAACTCGAAAGAACATCTTGGACGGCGCTGTGGGGCGTGGTTTGAAACCTACATGTAGTTAAGAACCCAGACGAATCCCATTTAACTATTGAAACAGCACCCTTTGTCCCAATGACAGGAAGATTTTTATTAAAGGAGAAACCGTTTTCGAAAAAGGTTTTTTCCCACTAAGTTCCGCCGGAACAGGAACTAGGAAAAACAAGTGTTAGAAATGTTCCCAGAAATCTGTACAAGCGAAAAAATCTACACGCCAATTATTTCTAATTTGTACTTCTTCGGAATTAAGTTGATTGATGGGTATAAATTTGGTCACGCGAATTTTGGAAGGAAATAGAAAGTAGATGAATTTGCGAGGGTGAATAATTTTGGATCAATGTGGTTAATGGTTTCGGTTTAACCAATGGAAGGTTTCTAATTTATCCGTAATCTTAAGATATTTATCAATTATCTAATTATTGATCGCTTTCAATTCGTATTTGTCTAGTTTAATTTTTGTCAATAAAATCAATTCACAAAAAATAAAACTTTATAGACATATCTATAAAGCGGTTTTATAGAATGTAAGTAGATAAGTTGTAAAAAGGTCTTCAGAACAATTAGTAAAGATTTCATAGATTGTCTTTAGCAAATGGGAATTTTTTCTAAAATATGTTTTTAAGAATATCTTTAGATTTCATAAAATAGTTTCTACATAAATCACGAAAGTTTTAGGTCGTAAAGAACAGTTTCTATAAACACGAAGGGGATTTTCTTAAACTTCTTATGGGTTTGTTCTTAATTTCCAAAGTAATATTTTCTTAAAGTCTCTTTAAGAATTTAATAGCATTTCATCAGAAATTTTTATTATTTTATTTCAAATTTAAGCTAATATTTAGCTTAAATTTTATAACGACTTTTCTACCAGTTTTTCTATAGAACACTATAGGATATAGAACCTCATTCACCCTCTATAGAGCTCTAAATGATTTCATAGAGATTTTATAGAATTTTTTAAGGGCCAGTTTTGACCAATGAAATTGACAGGAACTCGCCATGAAAACTCTGTACAATCTAAACTGCTACAAGTTACCACTACACGTTTAGGACGGGTGGCTTAATCTGTCTGTTACGTTTAACCTCAACAAGTTTTTATGGAAAGGGAAACCGAAGAACCCGGGATAACCCCCTATAGCTAATGAGTAGATAGTTTGCAAACTCAATGCGGAAGGAGTAATTCCAAAGTTTTCACCATAGTGCCAAATATAATGGTAAATTCCGTTACAAAATATCGTATTTTAGAAACTAATTTTTAATTGTGTTTTTAATTCATTAGCTTAGCTACGATTTTAATTGAGGTGGAATAATTTTTGGCAAGTGTACCTCTCTCCAAAAGTAACCTTTGAGCTTTTTTGATTATCGTTTTTATCGGTCGAGAAGACTGACATAAATTTTCATAAATACAAAGAATAGATGTGTCATAAACAATTATTCTATACCCGGTTTCATATGGTTGTACAATGAAGAATATGGATTGCTAAATTTGTATAACTGACTATGGAAATGGACCCGAAAAGATGGTTTTTACTATGCAAATAAATGTAACGTTAAAAACGATTTTTAATTTAGTTCATACCACCATTAAGGTTCCACTGTTTCCACAATAAAACTAACCTTCCCTAGTACATATAAAACGACCAAAAACAGAACAGAAAACAGGATATGAAAATATCCAAAATTAAAATCGAAAAATGCAAATTCAACTTTCCATTTATTCATGGAAACTTTCCTTATGGAAAATGAAATAAGGAATATTCAAAAATTAAGCAAAACTATATATATACATACTTAATTCAATTTCATCTGGTAAAACAAAACCAGAACACACTAGTTACAGCCGGAAATAAGCCTTGTTTTAAAATAACGGTGTTTGATCGCGGTTCCGACTCACTAATAGTTTTCAACAATTTCCTGCTGAAAATTCTATGAAGAATAACTTTAAAATTTAAATTACTGGGGAAAATTTAGCTTATTACATTGTATAGATCATTTTTACTACGTTAGCCTACATGAAGACGCGGAAAAAATAACAATATAATAAGTAAAGAAATATGATTCAAGTTTAAAAGTAATAATTTGCGTTATAAATAAAAAATATTGAAAACGCTAAGTGGTCTTGGCAAAATTTGTGGTTTGTTTTCTGTTTAGGCTGGGAATTTCTCTTAAATCCTTAACTCGATACCACAATTTATTTATAGAATATTTAAAACTTTTTCGCTCTCTTGAGTGCTTTAATTTGTTTATTTTAAAGGAATAATAACAAATTGATCTTTAAAGGGAGTAAAATTTTTAAAATTAGGATTAGAAATTGTTAGAGGGGTTAGTTATTTATTTTTAATCGCAATTTCACACTCAGAGAAATTTGCTAATACGAGAGATGTCTCCCCCCAAATTTCCGTAGTTTGTTGTTTGAACCAACCCACTTCCACTAAAATAAGGCGGTAGGAATAGGGGCCCCTGCAGACTTTTCACCCCAAAAGTCAATCTACAAAACTACAAGGCCTCTAGCAGAAAAAAACGTCAAATTTAGTAAAAGGTGGTAGGAATAGAGGCTCCTGCAGACCTTTCACCCTAAAAGTCAATCTACAACGCTATTAGCGACAAAAACGTCAAATTGTGCATAAGACGGTAGGAATAGAGGCTCCTGCAGACCTTTCACCCTAAAAGTCAATCTACTACGCTATTAGCGACAAAAACGTCAAATTTTGCATAAGACGGTAGGAATAGATGCTCCTGCAGACCTTTCACCCTAAAAGTCAATCTACTACGCTATTAGCGACAAAAACGTCAAATTTTGCATAAGACGGTAGGAATAGATGCTCCTGCAGACCTTTCACCCTAAAAGTCAATCTACTACGCTATTAGCGACAAAAACGTCAAATTTTGCATAAGACGGTAGGAATAGATGCTCCTGCAGACCTTTCACCCTAAAAGTCAATCTACTACGCTATTAGCGACAAAAACGTCAAATTTTGCATAAGACGGTAGGAATAGAGGCTCCTGCAGACCTTTCACCCTAAAAGTCAATCTACAACGCTATTAGCGACAAAAACGTCAAATTTTGCATAAGACGGTAGGAGTAGGGGCTCCTGCAGACCTTTCACCCTAAAAGTCAATCTACTACGCTATTAGCGACAAAAACGTCAAATTTTGCATAAGACGGTAGGAATAGATGCTCCTGCAGACCTTTCACCCTAAAAGTCAATCTACTACGCTATTAGCGACAAAAACGTCAAATTTTGCATAAGACGGTAGGAATAGATGCTCCTGCAGACCTTTCACCCTAAAAGTCAATCTACAACGCTATTAGCGACAAAAACGTCAAATTTTGCATAAGACGGTAGGAATAGATGCTCCTGCAGACCTTTCACCCTAAAAGTCAATCTACTACGCTATTAGCGACAAAAACGTCAAATTTTGCATAAGACGGTAGGAATAGATGCTCCTGCAGACCTTTCACCCTAAAAGTCAATCTACAACGCTATTAGCGACAAAAACGTCAAATTTTGCATAAGACGGTAGGAATAGATGCTCCTGCAGACCTTTCACCCTAAAAGTCAATCTACAACGCTATTAGCGACAAAAACGTCAAATTTTGCATAAGACGGTAGGAATAGATGCTCCTGCAGACCTTTCACCCTAAAAGTCAATCTACTACGCTATTAGCGACAAAAACGTCAAATTTTGCATAAGACGGTAGGAATAGATGCTCCTGCAGACCTTTCACCCTAAAAGTCAATCTACTACGCTATTAGCGACAAAAACGTCAAATTTTGCATAAGACGGTAGGAATAGCTGCTCCTGCAGACCTTTCACCCTAAAAGTCAATCTACAACGCTATTAGCGACAAAAACGTCAAATTTTGCATAAGACGGTAGGAATAGATGCTCCTGCAGACCTTTCACCCTAAAAGTCAATCTACTACGCTATTAGCGACAAAAACGTCAAATTTTGCATAAGACGGTAGGAATAGATGCTCCTGCAGACCTTTCACCCTAAAAGTCAATCTACTACGCTATTAGCGACAAAAACGTCAAATTTTGCATAAGACGGTAGGAATAGGGGCTCCTGCAGACCTTTCACCCTAAAAGTCAATCTACAAAACTACAAGGCCTCTAGCAGAAAAAAAACGTCAAATTTAGTAAAAGGTGGTAGGAATAGAGGCTCCTGCAGACCTTTCACCCTAAAAGTCAATCTACAACGCTATTAGCGACAAAAACGTCAAATTGTGCATAAGACGGTAGGAATAGAGGCTCCTGCAGACCTTTCACCCTAAAAGTCAATCTACTACGCTATTAGCGACAAAAACGTCAAATTTTGCATAAGACGGTAGGAATAGATGCTCCTGCAGACCTTTCACCCTAAAAGTCAATCTACTACGCTATTAGCGACAAAAACGTCAAATTTTGCATAAGACGGTAGGAATAGAGGCTCCTGCAGACCTTTCACCCTAAAAGTCAATCTACTACGCTATTAGCGACAAAAACGTCAAATTTTGCATAAGACGGTAGGAATAGATGCTCCTGCAGACCTTTCACCCTAAAAGTCAATCTACTACGCTATTAGCGACAAAAACGTCAAATTTTGCATAAGACGGTAGGAATAGATGCTCCTGCAGACCTTTCACCCTAAAAGTCAATCTACAACGCTATTAGCGACAAAAACGTCAAATTTTGCATAAGACGGTAGGAATAGATGCTCCTGCAGACCTTTCACCCTAAAAGTCAATCTACTACGCTATTAGCGACAAAAACGTCAAATTTTGCATAAGACGGTAGGAATAGATGCTCCTGCAGACCTTTCACCCTAAAAGTCAATCTACAACGCTATTAGCGACAAAAACGTCAAATTTTGCATAAGACGGTAGGAATAGATGCTCCTGCAGACCTTTCACCCTAAAAGTCAATCTACAACGCTATTAGCGACAAAAACGTCAAATTTTGCATAAGACGGTAGGAATAGATGCTCCTGCAGACCTTTGACCCTAAAAGTCAATCTACTACGCTATTAGCGACAAAAACGTCAAATTTTGCATAAGACGGTAGGAATAGATGCTCCTGCAGACCTTTCACCCTAAAAGTCAATCTACAACGCTATTAGCGGCAAAAACGTCAAATTTTGCATAAGACGGTAGGAATAGATGCTCCTGCAGACCTTTCACCCTAAAAGTCAATCTACTACGCTATTAGCGACAAAAACGTCAAATTTTGCATAAGACGGTAGGAATAGATGCTCCTGCAGACCTTTCACCCTAAAAGTCAATCTACTACGCTATTAGCGACAAAAACGTCAAATTTTGCATAAGACGGTAGGAATAGGGGCTCCTGCAGACCTTTCACCCTAAAAGTCAATCTACAAAACTACAAGGCCTCTAGCAGAAAAAAAACGTCAAATTTAGTAAAAGGTGGTAGGAATAGAGGCTCCTGCAGACCTTTCACCCTAAAAGTCAATCTACAACGCTATTAGCGACAAAAACGTCAAATTTTGCATAAGACGGTAGGAGTAGGGGCTCCTGCAGACCTTTCACCCTAAAAGTCAATCTACAAAACTACAAGGCCTCTAGCAGAAACAAAACGTCAAATTTTGCATAAGACGGTAGGAATAGGGGCTCCTGCAGACCTTTCACCCTAAAAGTCAATCTACTACGCTATTAGCGACAAAAACGTCAAATTTTGCATAAGACGGTAGGAATAGATGCTCCTGCAGACCTTTCACCCTAAAAGTCAATCTACAACGCTATTAGCGACAAAAACGTCAAATTTTGCATAAGACGGTAGGAATAGGGGCTCCTGCAGACCTTTCTCCCTAAAAGTCAATCTACAACGCTATTAGCGACAAAAACGTCAAATTTTGCATAAGACGGTAGGAGTAGGGGCTCCTGCAGACCTTTCACCCTAAAAGTCAATCTACTACGCTATTAGCGACAAAAACGTCAAATTTTGCATAAGACGGTAGGAATAGATGCTCCTGCAGACCTTTCAACCTAAAAGTCAATCTACTACGCTATTAGCGACAAAAACGTCAAATTTTGCATAAGACGGTAGGAATAGATGCTCCTGCAGACCTTTCACCCTAAAAGTCAATCTACTACGCTATTAGCGACAAAAACGTCAAATTTTGCATAAGACGGTAGGAATAGATGCTCCTGCAGACCTTTCACCCTAAAAGTCAATCTACTACGCTATTAGCGACAAAAACGTCAAATTTTGCATAAGACGGTAGGAATAGGGGCTCCTGCAGACCTTTCACCCTAAAAGTCAATCTACAAAACTACAAGGCCTCTAGCAGAAAAAAAACGTCAAATTTAGTAAAAGGTGGTAGGAATAGAGGCTCCTGCAGACCTTTCACCCTAAAAGTCAATCTACAACGCTATTAGCGACAAAAACGTCAAATTTTGCATAAGACGGTAGGAATAGATGCTCCTGCAGACCTTTCACCCTAAAAGTCAATCTACTACGCTATTAGCGACAAAAACGTCAAATTTTGCATAAGACGGTAGGAATAGATGCTCCTGCAGACCTTTCACCCTAAAAGTCAATCTACAACGCTATTAGCGACAAAAACGTCAAATTTTGCATAAGACGGTAGGAATAGGGGCTCCTGCAGACCTTTCACCCTAAAAGTCAATCTACTACGCTATTAGCGACAAAAACGTCAAATTTTGCATAAGACGGTAGGAATAGATGCTCCTGCAGACCTTTCACCCTAAAAGTCAATCTACTACGCTATTAGCGACAAAAACGTCAAATTTTGCATAAGACGGTAGGAATAGATGCTCCTGCAGACCTTTCACCCTAAAAGTCAATCTACAACGCTATTAGCGACAAAAACGTCAAATTTTGCATAAGACGGTAGGAATAGATGCTCCTGCAGACCTTTCACCCTAAAAGTCAATCTACTACGCTATTAGCGACAAAAACGTCAAATTTTGCATAAGACGGTAGGAATAGATGCTCCTGCAGACCTTTCACCCTAAAAGTCAATCTACTACGCTATTAGCGACAAAAACGTCAAATTTTGCATAAGACGGTAGGAATAGAGGCTCCTGCAGACCTTTCACCCTAAAAGTCAATCTACAACGCTATTAGCGACAAAAACGTCAAATTTTGCATAAGACGGTAGGAGTAGGGGCTCCTGCAGACCTTTCACCCTAAAAGTCAATCTACTACGCTATTAGCGACAAAAACGTCAAATTTTGCATAAGACGGTAGGAATAGATGCTCCTGCAGACCTTTCACCCTAAAAGTCAATCTACTACGCTATTAGCGACAAAAACGTCAAATTTTGCATAAGACGGTAGGAATAGATGCTCCTGCAGACCTTTCACCCTAAAAGTCAATCTACAACGCTATTAGCGACAAAAACGTCAAATTTTGCATAAGACGGTAGGAATAGATGCTCCTGCAGACCTTTCACCCTAAAAGTCAATCTACTACGCTATTAGCGACAAAAACGTCAAATTTTGCATAAGACGGTAGGAATAGAGGCTCCTGCAGACCTTTCACCCTAAAAAACAATCTACAACGCTATTAGCGACAAAAACGTCAAATTTTGCATAAGACGGTAGGAGTAGGGCCTCCTGCAGACCTTTCACCCTAAAAGTCAATCTACTACGCTATTAGCGACAAAAACGTCAAATTTTGCATAAGACGGTAGGAATAGATGCTCCTGCAGACCTTTCACCCTAAAAGTCAATCTACTACGCTATTAGCGACAAAAACGTCAAATTTTGCATAAGACGGTAGGAATAGATGCTCCTGCAGACCTTTCACCCTAAAAGTCAATCTACAACGCTATTAGCGACAAAAACGTCAAATTTTGCATAAGACGGTAGGAGTAGGGCCTCCTGCAGACTTTTCACCCTAAAAGTCAATCTACTACGCTATTAGCGACAAAAACGTCAAATTTTGCATAAGACGGTAGGAATAGATGCTCCTGCAGACCTTTCACCCTAAAAGTCAATCTACTACGCTATTAGCGACAAAAACGTCAAATTTTGCATAAGACGGTAGGAATAGGGGCTCCTGCAGACCTTTCACCCTAAAAGTCAATCTACAAAACTACAAGGCCTCTAGCAGAAAAAAAACGTCAAATTTAGTAAAAGGTGGTAGGAATAGAGGCTCCTGCAGACCTTTCACCCTAAAAGTCAATCTACAACGCTATTAGCGACAAAAACGTCAAATTTTGCATAAGACGGTAGGAATAGATGCTCCTGCAGACCTTTCACCCTAAAAGTCAATCTACTACGCTATTAGCGACAAAAACGTCAAATTTTGCATAAGACGGTAGGAATAGATGCTCCTGCAGACCTTTCACCCTAAAAGTCAATCTACAACGCTATTAGCGACAAAAACGTCAAATTTTGCATAAGACGGTAGGAATAGGGGCTCCTGCAGACCTTTCACCCTAAAAGTCAATCTACTACGCTATTAGCGACAAAAACGTCAAATTTTGCATAAGACGGTAGGAATAGATGCTCCTGCAGACCTTTCACCCTAAAAGTCAATCTACTACGCTATTAGCGACAAAAACGTCAAATTTTGCATAAGACGGTAGGAATAGATGCTCCTGCAGACCTTTCACCCTAAAAGTCAATCTACAACGCTATTAGCGACAAAAACGTCAAATTTTGCATAAGACGGTAGGAATAGATGCTCCTGCAGACCTTTCACCCTAAAAGTCAATCTACTACGCTATTAGCGACAAAAACCTCAAATTTTGCATAAGACGGTAGGAATAGATGCTCCTGCAGACCTTTCACCCTAAAAGTCAATCTACTACGCTATTAGCGACAAAAACGTCAAATTTTGCATAAGACGGTAGGAATAGAGGCTCCTGCAGACCTTTCACCCTAAAAGTCAATCTACAACGCTATTAGCGACAAAAACGTCAAATTTTGCATAAGACGGTAGGAGTAGGGGCTCCTGCAGACCTTTCACCCTAAAAGTCAATCTACTACGCTATTAGCGACAAAAACGTCAAATTTTGCATAAGACGGTAGGAATAGATGCTCCTGCAGACCTTTCACCCTAAAAGTCAATCTACTACGCTATTAGCGACAAAAACGTCAAATTTTGCATAAGACGGTAGGAATAGATGCTCCTGCAGACCTTTCACCCTAAAAGTCAATCTACAACGCTATTAGCGACAAAAACGTCAAATTTTGCATAAGACGGTAGGAATAGATGCTCCTGCAGACCTTTCACCCTAAAAGTCAATCTACTACGCTATTAGCGACAAAAACGTCAAATTTTGCATAAGACGGTAGGAATAGAGGCTCCTGCAGACCTTTCACCCTAAAAAACAATCTACAACGCTATTAGCGACAAAAACGTCAAATTTTGCATAAGACGGTAGGAGTAGGGCCTCCTGCAGACCTTTCACCCTAAAAGTCAATCTACTACGCTATTAGCGACAAAAACGTCAAATTTTGCATAAGACGGTAGGAATAGATGCTCCTGCAGACCTTTCACCCTAAAAGTCAATCTACTACGCTATTAGCGACAAAAACGTCAAATTTTGCATAAGACGGTAGGAATAGATGCTCCTGCAGACCTTTAACCCTAAAAGTCAATCTACAACGCTATTAGCGACAAAAACGTCAAATTTTGCATAAGACGGTAGGAATAGATGCTCCTGCAGACCTTTCACCCTAAAAGTCAATCTACAACGCTATTAGCGACAAAAACGTCAAATTTTGCATAAGACGGTAGGAATAGATGCTCCTGCAGACCTTTCACCCTAAAAGTCAATCTACTACGCTATTAGCGACAAAAACGTCAAATTTTGCATAAGACGGTAGGAATAGATGCTCCTGCAGACCTTTCACCCTAAAAGTCAATCTACAACGCTATTAGCGGCAAAAACGTCAAATTTTGCATAAGACGGTAGGAATAGATGCTCCTGCAGACCTTTCACCCTAAAAGTCAATCTACAACGCTATTAGCGACAAAAACGTCAAATTTTGCATAAGACGGTAGGAATAGATGCTCCTGCAGACCTTTCACCCTAAAAGTCAATCTACTACGCTATTAGCGACAAAAACGTCAAATTTTGCATAAGACGGTAGGAATAGGGGCTCCTGCAGACCTTTCACCCTAAAAGTCAATCTACAAAACTACAAGGCCTCTAGCAGAAAAAAAACGTCAAATTTAGTAAAAGGTGGTAGGAATAGAGGCTCCTGCAGACCTTTCACCCTAAAAGTCAATCTACAACGCTATTAGCGACAAAAACGTCAAATTTTGCATAAGACGGTAGGAGTAGGGGCTCCTGCAGACCTTTCACCCTAAAAGTCAATCTACAAAACTACAAGGCCTCTAGCAGAAACAAAACGTCAAATTTTGCATAAGACGGTAGGAATAGGGGCTCCTGCAGACCTTTCACCCTAAAAGTCAATCTACTACGCTATTAGCGACAAAAACGTCAAATTTTGCATAAGACGGTAGGAATAGATGCTCCTGCAGACCTTTCACCCTAAAAGTCAATCTACAACGCTATTAGCGACAAAAACGTCAAATTTTGCATAAGACGGTAGGAATAGGGGCTCCTGCAGACCTTTCTCCCTAAAAGTCAATCTACAACGCTATTAGCGACAAAAACGTCAAATTTTGCATAAGACGGTAGGAGTAGGGGCTCCTGCAGACCTTTCACCCTAAAAGTCAATCTACTACGCTATTAGCGACAAAAACGTCAAATTTTGCATAAGACGGTAGGAATAGATGCTCCTGCAGACCTTTCACCCTAAAAGTCAATCTACTACGCTATTAGCGACAAAAACGTCAAATTTTGCATAAGACGGTAGGAATAGATGCTCCTGCAGACCTTTCACCCTAAAAGTCAATCTACTACGCTATTAGCGACAAAAACGTCAAATTTTGCATAAGACGGTAGGAATAGATGCTCCTGCAGACCTTTCACCCTAAAAGTCAATCTACTACGCTATTAGCGACAAAAACGTCAAATTTTGCATAAGACGGTAGGAATAGGGGCTCCTGCAGACCTTTCACCCTAAAAGTCAATCTACAAAACTACAAGGCCTCTAGCAGAAAAAAAACGTCAAATTTAGTAAAAGGTGGTAGGAATAGAGGCTCCTGCAGACCTTTCACCCTAAAAGTCAATCTACAACGCTATTAGCGACAAAAACGTCAAATTTTGCATAAGACGGTAGGAATAGATGCTCCTGCAGACCTTTCACCCTAAAAGTCAATCTACTACGCTATTAGCGACAAAAACGTCAAATTTTGCATAAGACGGTAGGAATAGATGCTCCTGCAGACCTTTCACCCTAAAAGTCAATCTACAACGCTATTAGCGACAAAAACGTCAAATTTTGCATAAGACGGTAGGAATAGGGGCTCCTGCAGACCTTTCACCCTAAAAGTCAATCTACTACGCTATTAGCGACAAAAACGTCAAATTTTGCATAAGACGGTAGGAATAGATGCTCCTGCAGACCTTTCACCCTAAAAGTCAATCTACTACGCTATTAGCGACAAAAACGTCAAATTTTGCATAAGACGGTAGGAATAGATGCTCCTGCAGACCTTTCACCCTAAAAGTCAATCTACAACGCTATTAGCGACAAAAACGTCAAATTTTGCATAAGACGGTAGGAATAGATGCTCCTGCAGACCTTTCACCCTAAAAGTCAATCTACTACGCTATTAGCGACAAAAACGTCAAATTTTGCATAAGACGGTAGGAATAGATGCTCCTGCAGACCTTTCACCCTAAAAGTCAATCTACTACGCTATTAGCGACAAAAACGTCAATTTTTGCATAAGACGGTAGGAATAGAGGCTCCTGCAGACCTTTCACCCTAAAAGTCAATCTACAACGCTATTAGCGACAAAAACGTCAAATTTTGCATAAGACGGTAGGAGTAGGGGCTCCTGCAGACCTTTCACCCTAAAAGTCAATCTACTACGCTATTAGCGACAAAAACGTCAAATTTTGCATAAGACGGTAGGAATAGATGCTCCTGCAGACCTTTCACCCTAAAAGTCAATCTACTACGCTATTAGCGACAAAAACGTCAAATTTTGCATAAGACGGTAGGAATAGATGCTCCTGCAAACTTTTCACCCTAAAAGTCAATCTACAACGCTATTAGCGACAAAAACGTCAAATTTTGCATAAGACGGTAGGAATAGATGCTCCTGCAGACCTTTCACCCTAAAAGTCAATCTACTACGCTATTAGCGACAAAAACGTCAAATTTTGCATAAGACGGTAGGAATAGAGGCTCCTGCAGACCTTTCACCCTAAAAAACAATCTACAACGCTATTAGCGACAAAAACGTCAAATTTTGCATAAGACGGTAGGAGTGGGGCCTCCTGCAGACCTTTCACCCTAAAAGTCAATCTACTACGCTATTAGCGACAAAAACGTCAAATTTTGCATAAGACGGTAGGAATAGATGCTCCTGCAGACCTTTCACCCTAAAAGTCAATCTACTACGCTATTAGCGACAAAAACGTCAAATTTTGCATAAGACGGTAGGAATAGATGCTCCTGCAGACCTTTCACCCTAAAAGTCAATCTACAACGCTATTAGCGACAAAAACGTCAAATTTTGCATAAGACGGTAGGAATAGATGCTCCTGCAGACCTTTCACCCTAAAAGTCAATCTACTACGCTATTAGCGACAAAAACGTCAAATTTTGCATAAGACGGTAGGAATAGATGCTCCTGCAGACCTTTCACCCTAAAAGTCAATCTACTACGCTATTAGCGACAAAAACGTCAAATTTTGCATAAGACGGTAGGAATAGATGCTCCTGCAGACCTTTCACCCTAAAAGTCAATCTACTACGCTATTAGCGACAAAAACGTCAAATTTTGCATTAGACGGTAGGAATAGATGCTCCTGCAGACCTTTCACCCTAAAAGTCAATCTACTACGCTATTAGCGACAAAAACGTCAAATTTTGCATAAGACGGTAGGAGTAGGGGCTCCTGCAGACCTTTCACCCTAAAAGTCAATCTACAAAACTACAAGGCCTCTAGCAGAAACAAAACGTCAAATTTTGCATAAGACGGTAGGAATAGATGCTCCTGCAGACCTTTCACCCTAAAAGTCAATCTACTACGCTATTAGCGACAAAAACGTCAAATTTTGCATAAGACGGTAGGAATAGATGCTCCTGCAGACCTTTCACCCTAAAAGTCAATCTACAACGCTATTAGCGACAAAAACGTCAAATTTTGCATAAGACGGTAGGAATAGGGGCTCCTGCAGACCTTTCTCCCTAAAAGTCAATCTACAACGCTATTAGCGACAAAAACGTCAAATTTTGCATAAGACGGTAGGAGTAGGGGCTCCTGCAGACCTTTCACCCTAAAAGTCAATCTATTACGCTATTAGCGACAAAAACGTCAAATTTTGCATAAGACGGTAGGAATAGATGCTCCTGCAGACCTTTCACCCTAAAAGTCAATCTACTACGCTATTAGCGACAAAAACGTCAAATTTTGCATAAGACGGTAGGAATAGATGCTCCTGCAGACCTTTCACCCTAAAAGTCAATCTACTACGCTATTAGCGACAAAAACGTCAAATTTTGCATAAGACGGTAGGAATAGGGGCTCCTGCAGACCTTTCTCCCTAAAAGCCAATCTACAACGCTATTAGCGACAAAAACGTAAAATTTTGCATAAGACGGTAGGAGTAGGGGCTCCTGCAGACCTTTCACCCTAAAAGTCAATCTACAAAACTACAAGGCCTCTAGCAGAAACAATACGTCAAATTTAGTAAAAGGTGGTAGGAATAGAGGCTCCTGCAGACCTTTCACCCTAAAAGTCAATCTACTACGCTATTAGCGACAAAAACGTCAAATTTTGCATAAGACGGTAGGAATAGATGCTCCTGCAGACCTTTCACCCTAAAAGTCAATCTACAACGCTATTAGCGACAAAAACGTCAAATTTTGCATAAGACGGTAGGAATAGGGGCTCCTGCAGACCTTTCACCCTAAAAGTCAATCTACTACGCTATTAGCGACAAAAACGTCAAATTTTGCATAAGACGGTAGGAATAGGGGCTCCTGCAGACCTTTCTCCCTAAAAGTCAATCTACAACGCTATTAGCGACAAAAACGTCAAATTTTGCAAAAGACGGTAGGAGTAGGGGCTCCTGCAGACCTTTCACCCTAAAAGTCAATCTACAAAACTACAAGGCCTCTAGCAGAAACAATACGTCAAATTTAGTAAAAGGTGGTAGGAATAGAGGCTCCTGCAGACCTTTCACCCTAAAAGTCAATCTACTACGCTATTAGCGACAAAAACGTCAAATTTTGCATAAGACGGTAGGAATAGGGGCTCCTGCAGACCTTTCTCCCTAAAAGTCAATCTACAACGCTATTAGCGACAAAAACGTCAAATTTTGCATAAGACGGTAGGAGTAGGGGCTCCTGCAGACCTTTCACCCTAAAAGTCAATCTACAAAACTACAAGGCCTCTAGCAGAAACAATACGTCAATTTTAGTAAAAGGTGGTAGGAATAGATGCTCCTGCAGACCTTTCACCCTAAAAGTCAATCTACTACGCTATTAGCGACAAAAACGTCAAATTTTGCATAAGACGGTAGGAATAGGGGCTCCTGCAGACCTTTCTCCCTAAAAGTCAATCTACAACGCTATTAGCGACAAAAACGTCAAATTTTGCATAAGACGGTAGGAGTAGGGGCTCCTGCAGACCTTTCACCCTAAAAGTCAATCTACAAAACTACAAGGCCTCTAGCAGAAACAATACGTCAAATTTAGTAAAAGGTGGTAGGAATAGAGGCTCCTGCAGACCTTTCACCCTAAAAGTCAATCTACTACGCTATTAGCGACAAAAACGTCAAATTTTGCATAAGACGGTAGGAATAGGGGCAACTGCAGACCTTTCACCCTAAAAGTCAATCTACAACGCTATTAGCGACAAAAACATCAAATTGTGCATAAGACGGTAGGAATAGGGGCTCCTGCAGACCTTTCACCCTAAAAGTCAATCTACAACGCTATTAGCGACAAAAACGTCAAATTTTGCATAAGACGGTAGGAATAGGGGCTCCTGCAGATCTTTCACCCTAAAAGTCAATCTACAAAACTACAAGGCCTCTAGCAGAAGGAAAAACCGTCACCTTTAGTATCAGGTGGTAGGAATAGGGGCTCCTGCAGACCTTTCACCCTAAAGGTCAATCTACAACGCTATTAGCGACAAAAACGTCAAATTTTGCATAAGACGGTAGGAATAGGGGCTCCTGCAGACCTTTCACCCTAAAAGTCAATCTACAAAACTACAAGGCCTCTAGCAGAAAAAAAAAACGTCATTTTTAGTATAAGGTGGTAGGAATAGAGGCCCCTGCAGACCTTTCACCCTAAAAGTCAATCTACAACGCTATAGCGACAAAAACGTGAAATTTTGCGTAAGACGGTAGGAATAGGGGCTCCTGCAGTCCTTTCACCCTAAAAGTCAATCTACTACGCTATTAGCGACAAAAACGTCAAATTTTGCATAAGACGGTAGGAATAGATGCTCCTGCAGACCTTTCACCCTAAAAGTCAATCTACAACGCTATTAGCGACAAAAACGTCAAATTTTGCATAAGACGGTAGGAATAGGGGCTCCTGCAGACCTTTCACCCTAAAAGTCAATCTACTACGCTATTAGCGACAAAAACGTCAAATTTTGCATAAGACGGTAGGAATAGGGGCTCCTGCAGACCTTTCTCCCTAAAAGTCAATCTACAACGCTATTAGCGACAAAAACGTCAAATTTTGCAAAAGACGGTAGGAGTAGGGGCTCCTGCAGACCTTTCACCCTAAAAGTCAATCTACAAAACTACAAGGCCTCTAGCAGAAACAATACGTCAAATTTAGTAAAAGGTGGTAGGAATAGAGGCTCCTGCAGACCTTTCACCCTAAAAGTCAATCTACTACGCTATTAGCGACAAAAACGTCAAATTTTGCATAAGACGGTAGGAATAGGGGCTCCTGCAGACCTTTCTCCCTAAAAGTCAATCTACAACGCTATTAGCGACAAAAACGTCAAATTTTGCATAAGACGGTAGGAGTAGGGGCTCCTGCAGACCTTTCACCCTAAAAGTCAATCTACAAAACTACAAGGCCTCTAGCAGAAACAATACGTCAATTTTAGTAAAAGGTGGTAGGAATAGATGCTCCTGCAGACCTTTCACCCTAAAAGTCAATCTACTACGCTATTAGCGACAAAAACGTCAAATTTTGCATAAGACGGTAGGAATAGGGGCTCCTGCAGACCTTTCTCCCTAAAAGTCAATCTACAACGCTATTAGCGACAAAAACGTCAAATTTTGCATAAGACGGTAGGAGTAGGGGCTCCTGCAGACCTTTCACCCTAAAAGTCAATCAACAAAACTACAAGGCCTCTAGCAGAAACAATACGTCAAATTTAGTAAAAGGTGGTAGGAATAGAGGCTCCTGCAGACCTTTCACCCTAAAAGTCAATCTACTACGCTATTAGCGACAAAAACGTCAAATTTTGCATAAGACGGTAGGAATAGGGGCAACTGCAGACCTTTCACCCTAAAAGTCAATCTACAACGCTATTAGCGACAAAAACATCAAATTGTGCATAAGACGGTAGGAATAGGGGCTCCTGCAGACCTTTCACCCTAAAAGTCAATCTACAACGCTATTAGCGACAAAAACGTCAAATTTTGCATAAGACGGTAGGAATAGGGGCTCCTGCAGATCTTTCACCCTAAAAGTCAATCTACAAAACTACAAGGCCTCTAGCAGAAGGAAAAACCGTCACCTTTAGTATCAGGTGGTAGGAATAGGGGCTCCTGCAGACCTTTCACCCTAAAGGTCAATCTACAACGCTATTAGCGACAAAAACGTCAAATTTTGCATAAGACGGTAGGAATAGGGGCTCCTGCAGACCTTTCACCCTAAAAGTCAATCTACAAAACTACAAGGCCTCTAGCAGAAAAAAAAAACGTCATTTTTAGTATAAGGTGGTAGGAATAGAGGCCCCTGCAGACCTTTCACCCTAAAAGTCAATCTACAACGCTATAGCGACAAAAACGTGAAATTTTGCGTAAGACGGTAGGAATAGGGGCTCCTGCAGACCTTTCTCCCTAAAAGTCAATCTACAACGCTATTAGCGACAAAAACGTCAAATTTTGCATAAGACGGTAGGAGTAGGGGCTCCTGCAGACCTTTCACCCTAAAAGTCAATCTACAAAACTACAAGGCCTCTAGCAGAAACAATACGTCAAATTTAGTAAAAGGTGGTAGGAATAGAGGCTCCTGCAGACCTTTCACCCTAAAAGTCAATCTACTACGCTATTAGCGACAAAAACGTCAAATTTTGCATAAGACGGTAGGAATAGGGGCAACTGCAGACCTTTCACCCTAAAAGTCAATCTACAACGCTATTAGCGACAAAAACATCAAATTGTGCATAAGACGGTAGGAATAGGGGCTCCTGCAGACCTTTCACCCTAAAAGTCAATCTACAACGCTATTAGCGACAAAAACGTCAAATTTTGCATAAGACGGTAGGAATAGGGGCTCCTGCAGATCTTTCACCCTAAAAGTCAATCTACAAAACTACAAGGCCTCTAGCAGAAGGAAAAACCGTCACCTTTAGTATCAGGTGGTAGGAATAGGGGCTCCTGCAGACCTTTCACCCTAAAGGTCAATCTACAACGCTATTAGCGACAAAAACGTCAAATTTTGCATAAGACGGTAGGAATAGGGGCTCCTGCAGACCTTTCACCCTAAAAGTCAATCTACAAAACTACAAGGCCTCTAGCAGAAAAAAAAAACGTCATTTTTAGTATAAGGTGGTAGGAATAGAGGCCCCTGCAGACCTTTCACCCTAAAAGTCAATCTACAACGCTATAGCGACAAAAACGTGAAATTTTGCGTAAGACGGTAGGAATAGGGGCTCCTGCAGACCTTTCGCCCTGAAAGTCAATCTACAACGCTATTAGTGACAAAAACGTGAAATTTTGCATAAGATGGTAGGAATAGGAGCTCCTAGGAGGCAAAATTTTGTTTATTCAGCATCGAACTTCCTAGTTTATACTCCCTTTAAGGTTTTGGTAAATTAATAATAGATTGTTTTGATAATTTGATGTTATATATTTAAGTGCTCCAATAAAATGGCGATATTTCAAAAAGGAATTCGGTTTATAGCTATTTTACGTGTCTTTTAAATTACGAATAATTTCCGGATTAACTTTCACTTTTATTTAAAACACTAATATATATCATTAATTCTTTTTAGGTTACACCCATTTATCTATAAACTAAATACCAAAATTAAATAATAAATCAAGCCAAAAAGTCTTTCAGGTGACGTTATCAGCTCTGTAGAGTCGTAATAAATAATAATAATAATTATAACAATAATGTATTGAGATGGATCAGTTGTAGTTGATTTTTAATGAACTCTCAAAATACATTAAAATTAAACAAAATCAATTGTAGGATTAAAAATTTTCAATACAACTCTGTGAAATTTTTAGAATTTTGCAAGATTTTCGGTATTTCCATATTTTTTTATTTTTAGCAGAATTTGTTTAAATAGTCGGTAAATCTCAAGTGGTATTTTGGATTTTTGTATAATTTTAGGGCCAGCCTTTTATTCATGGCCGCCATCTTAACGGAAATCAACCTAACAGCTTTATGGTTAACTCCCGCAAAACTTCAAAACAACCCATTCATAAAATATAAATGTAAATAACCGCGTCAATAACAAACATTAACGTGTTCTTTCAAAGATGATAAAACCTCTTAAAGAATCTGTACAAATATCAATACTCAATTCCGAGAAATTTCCTACACCCTAAAACGGTCAACCAAGCAAATCAGCTAAACCGCACTGACCAGCCATGTGAAGAACTTCCTACACGGTCAGGAAAAAATTTGACAAAAACCCCCTTCGTTTCGTATCAAATATAGCGAAAGTTCACGCTTCAGCCTAGTTACGCTTGTACGAAAACAGATCGGATTTGCAATATTTCCTCGATTAAAATAAGAATAATAATATCAGATATTAAACCCCCCCTCCTTGTCGAAAAAACACCCCCGTATTAAAAATGTACTTTATTTTATACGTTATTTCGACGATTAACAAAATAAAAATTATTGAAGTAAAGAGGGACCCGCGAAGGAGACTTAATATCGGAAGTATTTCATTTCCTCTAAATGATAAAAATTGGTTGGTAATCGCACTCAAGAGGGTTGCGCTATTTGGACCCGCCTATTCGGTTGTCGAAGATGTTCACTTTCTCGGGTGGGAGGGGCCTAACGGATTGTTGTTTTTGTTACACGGTAGCAAGCTGGTTTTTTTCGCACTTTTACTTCTCGGGTATATAAGGTAGGACTGGTGACGCCAAAGTGAACACATCCATTCTTCTCTCAATAGAATAAGCATTTATCTGGCGCGCTTCGATCTCGTATTTGGATAACATTCTAGCGAGCAGTCTACTACCACGTGGATTACTATCAAAACGAAGGGACGAAACATGGTAAGCTGACTATGGGGGAAAACCATTCCCTTACTTATGGATAAATTAAACGCGATCTTAAGTAGTAATTAATTAAATTTGTTTAATTTAAATTCGGGGAAGTTTACAAGAATTCGAATTGCTCGATTTTTAAGTGTAATTCGAATATAGCTCGTTATTATTAAATGTAGGGATGCACCGATATATCGGTAACCGATATATCGGCTAATTTTTCAAATATCGGTATCGGCCAATATCGGCTTAAGCGAGGCCGATATTAGCCGATACTTCTGGTATTAGAAAAATATTTTCAGGAAAAACTTTAAAAAAAGGTGATACTCAACTAACTAATTAATGGAAAACATTTATTGCCACAACCTTACATTTCCTTTTAAAAAGGTCAGTTGATCGCTGTTGTAGGAAATAATTATTCGCGTCCAAAACGGTCAGGAATCATAAGTGGTTTTTAGACTCCAAAAGCCATAGATCATATCATTTTTTAACAGGTGGTTACGAGAGTAAACAAAAAAGCATAATATTGTGATAGGTAACTTTGTTAATATCGGCCGATATATCGGCTATCCTAGGCCGATAAAATCGGCTGATATATCGGCCGATATTATCGGCCACGATTAGCCGATATATTGGCCGGCCGATATATCGGCTGTACCCATATCGGTGCATCCCTAATTAAATGTAATGTTAATTAATTTAAATAAGGCTTAAATATGTTTTTAAAGCTGAATGATGTATTTAAAAACAGTAAAAACTTCGTTAAATTTGCATATTTAATTAAAATTTATTATATTTACAATTATTCAGTCTGACCGGTTCATATCTGTTTTTAAATTTAAATAGACGACAAATTTTAATATTTTTTTTACAAATCTTTTAAAATATTTTACAGTAGCTTTCGTGTTCAGCTATTATTAAATATAATTAGATGGTTATAAAATATGAATTTTACTAAAGTGTTATTATAAGGGCCAGAAAACTTTGATATTTGACGCAGTGGTGACCTGGGCTGGGGCTTAAATACTGTACGTAGATTGGCTTTATTAGAAATAAGAATATTTAAGAGTAAATTATTATAAATGGATAATTTATAAAAAAAATTTTAAATGTTATTTTCCAAGTAAAGTTACAAATGGAATATAGCTAAGTCTGATTTGATAATCAAAATTTTATTCTTATTGAAAACATTTCCATTTAACTCGATAGCTTAATACAAATTTAAAAATTACAACCTGTAACATTTACCTAACCAAGGACAAATGTTTAAATTACCAATCTTCACTAACCTTTACAGACACTGTCGTTTATCGTATGGACTGCCGTGGTGACGGTGGCGGTTACGGCCAGCCAACAGAGCCAGGGCACGGGCTACCAGTCGCAAAGCTACAACACATACGGTGACAACTTCGAAAGCCAACGGGTGTCCCAGCAACAATACCAGGCAGCCCCGGTCGAGAATGGAGCCTCTGGAAGCGGTTACTCTTCCGGATCTCAGGGATACGGCACCCCTGACGCTGGCTATCAGGGGGAACAGAACTACGCTAATAACAACGGTGGTGGATACGCCACCAACCAAGCTACGGAGAACGGGTACGGGGCCGAACCCCAGGCCCCCGCGCAACAGAATACCTACAACGACGAAGGTAGTCAGGCCCCCGCTCCGGCCCCTAGTTCGTACAGTCAGACCCCGATCGCCGTCGCCCCCAATACCTACGACCAACAACAAGGACAGTATCAAAATCAGGGTTACGCTGCCCAAAATCAAGTTTACGCTCAACCCCAACCCCAGACCCAAGTAGCGCCCGCCGCTGCAACCGGATACGCGGACAATCGAATTGGTTATAGTCAGGCGCCACAACAGCAGCAACAGCAACAACCCCAACAGCCAGCGCAACAGACCAACTACGCGGCGCAACCCGCGGCCTCTTACGGAACGGGTAGCTATTCTACTTACAACGATTACGGAAGCGGATACAATTACGGATCACCAGGAGTTAGTTACGGAGCTCAGGGCGGTTACGGTGGTGCGGGACAGGGTGGTTACGGTGGCGCCGGACAGGGCGGTTACGCTCAGCAGGGTGGCTACGGGGGCTACAGCGGTAACGCGATCGGCGGCGGTATCGGGGGTTGCGATTTAGGCGGCAAATCTGGTTACGGCGTCGGTGTAGGGGTCGGTGGCGGCGTCGGAGGTGGTTTGAGCGGTAAAGGCTTATCCGCCGCTAAAGTGGGCGTCACGCTGGGTGCCGCTGTTGGTAACAGTATCGGAGCCAAGGCCGAAGCGTTGAGCGGAATTGGTCAAGCAGTCACCAACTCCATCGCTCAAACTAGCAAAGGACTCGTT
Source organism: Leiobunum rupestre (assembly GCF_980474605.1). Classification (NCBI taxonomy): domain Eukaryota; kingdom Metazoa; phylum Arthropoda; class Arachnida; order Opiliones; family Sclerosomatidae; genus Leiobunum; species Leiobunum rupestre. The sequence goes on from NC_143386.1 coordinate 60,328,309, forward strand.
AACGGAATTCAAGTAAGAACTCGTTTAAATCTGAGCTCAAAGGGAATATAACCTTTAGTATTGATGTCGATTCCCAAAAAAATCCAATATTGTCCACAATTTACGACGCGCTGATTTGTGGTTGGTTAAATAATAATAATAATAATAATAATAATCAGCTAGGCTAATACCCAGGGCAACACTTTAGGCCTAAGTCATCAAGCGACTTTTAAAGGCATTAATTAAGGTGGCCGGGTTACAATGCGTAGGAGGGTGGTAGCAAGCCCTTCACGCCATTACTAACTAACCTCAACAAGTATTTATGGAAATGAGAAACCGAAGTGCGATGTAATCCGTAAAACCAAGAACGCATAGAGGTGCTTAGAACTATGAACCTTAACATTAACCCATGCGGGCCATGCTGCTTTGACGTTTTACTTTCAGAAGCAGTCTAAGCAGTCGACGGTTACACCAAGGCCAAAGTTAGGCTTAAGCCATCGGCAAAGTATAACTTCATGGCGCCAAAATTTAAGTCTTTCATAGTTCTTACAAGGAGAGTACCCGAGGTGTTTATTGCCGATTTAGTTCAAAGTCGGCCGTAATGTGAACCTATATGAGATATGAAATTTCCCAAAAGGAGACGTTGCACTACCTATTCGATTTGCCATGGCAACCGAAAATGTTTTTGACCACTTACAACCAAAATAAGATTTTTCCCTTATTTTACCCAAAATTTGTTACAAATTTACCCTAAAAATGTTTCAATTTACCCAAACTTGATGAAATTTATCTGAATATGGTCCAAATTACACATTTCGTGAAACCGAGAAAATCCCATGCTTTTTTAAATGGAGATTTTATTGTCTTAAGTGATCAAAAGCATTTTCGGTTGCTATAGCAAAACGAATGGGTAGTGCAACGTCTCCTTTTGGGAAATTTCATATCTCGTATAGGTCTACATTACGCCCGACTTTGAACAAAATCGTCAGTCTCCTTGTTAGTACCTCTATGTGTTCTTGGTAAAACTGTTGGAAGTCATATTCCCTTTAAACTAAATCCATCCTGAAAGCCCAGTAATAAGAAATGTATAATTGTCAACAGGGTCTTCGTAACCTGGCCGTTGCCGGACTCAACCTGAAAAGTGGTTTGGCCAGCGCTCTCCGAGTCATTCCGGTCAAAATCCTCAACGTCGTTGGGACGACGGCAGCTGCCAAGGCCGCCTTAGCGACTTCCCTCGTGCAAGCCGGGAAAACTGCAGCCGCTGGCCTATCGCAAGGCCTGACGACCGGGTTGGCGCAAGGAGTCAGTAACAGTTTCTCAGCGGGTCTAGGAGGAGGTCATCTGGGCGGAGGAGGAGGAGGAGGTGCCACTATCAGTCTGAAAATCGGAGGCAACCAAGGCTATCCCCACAAGAAGAAGTAGTGGGAGACGTAGAAGGATTCCTACTATCACTAGGCTAGGTGAGTTCAATCGCTTCGGAAGGATTGTCCAAGTAATTATTATAAGTGAATTTAGCGAAAAGCAAGTATCAGTTCGAGATTTTAAAAATGTTCCCACCCATAATAAATTAGTATCATTAGAAGTAAAGAAAATGAGCTAGGCTAATACCCAAGGCACCATCTTAGGCCCAGGTCATCTAGCTACTTTTAAAGTCTTTAAATAGGCTAAAATCCATTGCAACACTTTAGGCTCAAGTCATCTATGGACTTTTAAAGCCTTTAAACGCACTCTCGCCAGCTTAATTTTCTCACATAGGTAGCTTTTAGTTCTTTGATGAAAAAGAGATGGCGTTGGAGTCTATCGCGACGCGTGCTACGAGCTATTCCAATCTCACTTTAATCTTTATTGCGAAAGTCGAACCTTAGAGTAAAAGTATATGTGGGAAGGAATGAACTATATGCCCCAAAGAGTTAGAAATCAGTCACTCCAGGGGGCTGAAAATCCTCTCTCCGCAACCTTTGGCTGTACAGCGTAGTTAGAGAAACCTCCGCTACTCTCATTGCCGCTACTATCTAATGGAAAAAATTGAAAGGAAATAAGTAGTCCCGAGCTCGACGCTAACACCAATTTTGAGCTTTCGAGAGTGCGTTTAACTCAGGTGGCTGGAGTATAAAACGTAGGAGGGTGGAAAACCCTTCATGGCACACTAATTATTACCTTTAACCTTAACACGTTATTATGGAAAGGGGCAGTGCCGTCTTTCCCATTGGGCAAATAGGGCACTGCCCTAGGGCCCCAAAATTCTGGAGGGCCCCATTTTCAACTTTTGTAAGGTGAAAAAGATGAATCTTACAAATATTGTTTTTCACATTTTTTAAATTGTAGTATTGTCTATTTACATTTTACAAATTTTTAAACTATCTAAAACATGTCTTTTCGTGATATAGACGGTGTAGACCGTCGCATTTTTTTATTTGAACCAATATTTGAAGATTAGGGCGACGATGGACTTTGCATTGGAGGTTAAAAGCCTAGTTTTTCTTCTGCCTGCCCCCCTTTAAATTAGGCCAACATGTTCAGCGGTTGACCTACCACCGGGGTATTTGTGCTCCAATAAGTTAATTTAAAGGGGGACAGGCAGAAAAAAACCTAGGCCTTTAAGAAATTGTCTGGAATTATTAGGGGCCCCGCGTATCGCTTTGCCCAGGGGCCCCCAATCACGTAAAGACGGCCCTGGAAAGGGGTAAGATTAGATTTCAGTCGGAAACCCCTTTAACCAGTAGGGAGAGTATTTGCAAACTCAACGCGGAAGGAGTGGTCCCGAATTTTCAATCACTGCCTTAAACTGGGATCAAACTCGGCTCCTCTTGCTGCTAGACGAGAGTACTGACCACACAGTAACGCCATAAAACATTTTTCTTACGAAAGAAGCTTCGATTTAGGCCATTAAAATGAAACATGTAACTTTGAAGGCTCGACGCATTTCATTGAGAGCGAATTTCAAATTTTACAGTGTCGAGGTCAATGTTAAAATTGCACCGCGTAGGGATGTTTACTTATTGATCAACTTTGTTTAGTAGTTGAATACTTATCTTGCAAACATATATTATATACTTTTGGTATCTCTTAGATGTCATCCATAGATAAAAAAAAGCGTCCAAATGTGGGTATAAGTCCATAACTATGTCATATAAGTGTGCAGCGTAGATAACTTCTGCTATGTCTGGAGTGACTAGAATTGACGTCATACCCAAAAAGATAAGCGCCTCTATCGAGACAAATAAGCATCATAAAAACCAATGATGACGTGTTAGTCAAAGAGCGCGTATTTACCCTAATAACTTAGTCCGAAGTCCACTAAAAATATGTGGTTATTCTAGTAAAAGCTCTCAGTAAACAATTAGTATGCGGAAGATATTGAACTGACACACTGATGTGAAACATTATTATAAACTTATGGTTAAATTATTTAGATACATTTTAATATATTTATTTTTCTTATAAAACAAACAATTTTTCTAAAAATGGGTAAACATATATAGCATGGTTCAATAAGATATCTTGGGCGCACGGTGAACCAAGATACCTCCTTTAAAACGACACAGAATCGATTCAAATTCGGAAATATAACCTGAAAACTGCCAAATTATCATTCGTTGGTTCTGTTACCGAAGGAGCTACATGAAATTAGGGTCGAATTTTACAAACCATTATGTAGCCCTTTAAAGGGGAACGGTCAAGCTTTAACCAGTTAGATAGCCCTATAGCCCATTAAAAACTAAAATTTATGGCGAAAACCGCATCAAAAAATATTGAGTGGTTAATTTTTAATAAAATAAAGAAATTTCGGGAAATCGAAAAGCGCGCGTCCGCCGCGACACCTGGTGAGAAGTCGGTGAGACAGAAAAACAACGGAAAAGCGCTCGCTGTTGAAGACGCAAAAAATTTGTTTTGCACGCGCGGCGCGTTCGAGTTATAAGAGACCTAAGCCTAAATTGCGCGATTTTAAAAGTTAGGATAGTTCGCAAATCGCTCATACGGGGTTAGGGGCGCTGGCGGCAGCCCCTAAGATGGCGGCGAAAATTCAAACCCAAACACCTGGCGTTATTTTTCGTTTCAACTTTTTGGGCCAAAAGCTATTTTTTCCAAGACAAAAAATGGTGCGTGTTAGTATATTGAACGTCTTGTCAATCTTTTGATACGGAAATAAGGCCATATTTGGAAAAGCTTGGCCGTTCCCCTTTAAATCCACTTAAAGTTTCGAACATAGCGACGCGTTTTAAAGAGTAAGTTGCAAATTATTCGTTACCACCTTAATTTTATTATTAAAAGAAGCGTTTACGTTTAAAGTACCCAAGTATAAAGTTTCGTTCCTTTCCGTTTCTTAGTTAATTAGAAATAATTATAGTCAGTTGCAGGCTAAGAAAGACAAAATATATAGTACAGTCGGCGCAAGGATACCTCAGACCATTTCCGGCCAGTCGACCGCGCGTAATTTAAATTTGACCACTTTACGGTCAATTTCAAATTTCGTGAGTTTCATCGTTTTTCCGCGCCATCTAGGAACCGAAATAGGAATCTATTTTTTAATTTCATGTTGTCATGAGTTTCATTACTGAATGCAGCTAAAAAAGGTTCGATAATTGAAGCTCCAAATATTTTAAATAGCCCAAGAGGTTTCTATAAAAAGCATGATAAAGGTTTATTGTTAACAGGTAAAGATAAAAATATAATTTTAAACGTCTATAGCTCATTAAGACAACGTTACCCCCAAGAAAGCGTGGTAACTATTTTAAAAGAAACTGCCGATTTAACTGGTAAGACGTAGAAATAAATTTACAAAATTAAATAATTATACATACTATTTTAAATTTAAGAATGATAAGAATGCCTTATCTTTTAAATTTGCTCGCCACCACAATTATGAAATTAAAAAATAAAGATTCCAATTTCGGTCTCTAGATGGCGCTAAAAGACGACAAAAAGAGCAAAATTCGAATTTGACCGTAAAATGGCCAAATTCAAATTTCGCGCGGTGGAATGACCGGAAACGATCTGAGGCATCCTTGCGCCGATTGTACTATATATTTTGTCTTTCTTAGCCTGCAACTCACTATAGTAGAACACCCAAACAATTGGAATTTTAGCGTGGTGATTGACGTCAATTACTACACGTTATTTCTTATTGACCGCTATCCCCAACATAGAGTAGGATAGTAAAAACTATATAATCAGTGGGGAAATTCAGAGAAAACCGTAGTCAATGACGTTGCAAACTAGGCGCGATAAAATTATCCTCCAAAATAAAATCCGTATGTAAATTTAATTTTAATAATTATATTTCATCAAGTGAGTGACATTTTCGGAAAGCCCATGATCAAAGGAACGAGAAAAATATAAAGTAGTTTAGTTTCGATTCCGAAAATCTTTTTGCAACTTACTCTTTAATGGCCTAGGTTTTCTTCCGCCTGTCACCCTTTAAATTTACTTTCCTTCCAAACAAATACCCTGGTGGTAGGTCAACGTGTTCCGCTGTTGGCCCACCACCAGGGTATTTGTTTGGAAGGAAAGTAAATTGAAAGGGTGACAGGCGGAAGAAAACCTAGGCCTTTAAGCCTCCTTCTTTCAACAGCTAAGACTTTCTTTGAGCAGCTAATATCATTTAAATTAATAATTAACCCGAGCCATTTTATGTCGTGTTTGCGTCTCTTTGTTTTGTTTCGTTGTGGTTGCGTTTTGTTTTTCTTTGTATTTGCGAAACAGGGAAAACCTGGACGCGAGAACGGCTAATGACGGCGAGGGAAAGGAGAGTCTTGTACAGCCGCCATCACCCTGTCCTATTCCGAGCCGATTTTTAGTGTCGATGGTGCCATCTGTCGCTTAAGCCGCGAAATACAATTCATCACCATTCCTGACGTCATCGAGCATTACCTCATCATTCTTCGCCCAATCAAAACGTTATATTCAACAAAGACGTCATCGCGAACAAATCGAACTCATCCTAATTTTTTATATTAACTACAACTACTATCAATATTGTTTTTTTATATTTTATACACATAATGAAAAAGCTAGCTTAATGTTCCATGTGTATTGTATTGTTGTATATAAAATGAAATGTTGCTTTATATTAAAAAAATATTTTGTTACTGTAGTTTTTCATGGTTCAATACAAGCGAATAAGAATTGTACTTAGGGATAATGATCCGTGGGCACGTGGGTCGTGTTTTCTACCCGTCACGAAAGGGGGGGGGGGAAGCGTCACTGGGGTGACGCACGTTCTATAACAATCAGCCAGGCTAATACCAAAAGTGACATAATTACCAAAAGTGTGTCAATCGAACCTATTTCATAATGAATGTTACGAGCGAAATACCAGTTGGGAGGGGAGAAGGGAGAGTATGCCTTGGGGAGGGAAGGAAGTTAAAACGAAGAAATAACGCCTTGTAGTGAGGAACGCCAGAACTAACAAGGAGCCATCCCAAAGTGTAACCCACCGATTTTGTTCAAACTCGGGGGATTGGTAGACCTTCATGTAACTTGAAAAATTCAATTTATTCAATGGGCAACCATTTTGCCATGGCAACGAAAAACGTTTTTGACAAAAAAAATGAAATTTTTCCATTGAAAATAACATGGGATTCTGACCGATTCCTAGCCCCCCCCCCCCCCCTGTGAATAATTTGAAAAAATTTCAAAATTTCGAAAATGCCAAAAATAGAATAAACAGATGGAAATTGACAAAAAACTTATCAACTTTTGATCAATTTGAGGTCAAAATCCCATGTTATTTTCAATGGGAAAATTTAATAATTTGTGTTGTCAAAAACATTTTTCATTGCCATGGCAAAACGGTTGCTCATTGAATAAATTCGATTTAGTATTTTTCATGATACATGAAGGTCTAAAAATCCCCCGAGTTTGAACAAAATCGGTGGGTTACACTTCGGGATGTCTCCTTGTAAGTAGCACTGGTCAAAGCTAGTGTATGTTTTGATTTTTCGTCGTTCTGTGGAGACGCTATCGCCATCTACCTACGACATAATACCAGAGACTAAAAAAAGAGCCAGAAAGGGCGACAATTAATAGTCTTTTATGTGGTCGATCTCGAGTCGAGCATCCATTAACCCTTTAGCATACGAAAGTACAGGGATTGTCACACTTTTGATAATTATGTCACTTTTGCTTATACCCAAGCAAAATTTAATGCCTTTAATTTCTTTTCGCTTGTTCCGGGATTTCGGAGTAGGGTAAGAAGAGTAAGGCTATGACGTCATTTTACTCCGATTCTCTGGTGGCGAATAGTTCGAATCGAAGTAAAAATGTTTTTCCAAAATGGCCGCCTATGGCCTTTTTAGCGAATAAATTCTGGCTAGCAAACGACAATATCAGATTTACTCTCTTTACACCTCCTTTTCAGAACGAGTAAAAAGAGTAGCCCTAATACTCCGGAACAAATGAATAGTTGATGGGCCGGAGTAATTCTCATCTCCAGAACAGGCGAATAAAACGTTTTAGGGTCAAAAGAGTACACTTTTAGTCCGAGAACAGTCGAAAAGAAACCACCTAATGCGTATAAAGCTGGAGACAAGCCCTTCATGATACGCGAGCTAGCAACTGACTACACTCACTATTACCGTTAATTTCTGAAAGTTTTTATGGAAAGGGGTAAGCCCTTTAACCAATGAGACGTCTGGTCGATTTGAGCAAAGACCACCTAACCGAAGAAGGACTTGCTTCCACATCCAAAAACATTTGTCTCAATAGTGATGCTTTTTTTTACAGCAAACAGAAAATGACTCATGACAATTCTTTATTTTACGTAATAAAAAAAAGTCATGCACAGGCCAGCTTCTACAATATATTTTTTATTATCGTGCGTGCACCTTTAACACTGCCTCTACTTGCAGTGAGATGGCGCTCTCTTAAAAAATCCGCATAACATTCGAGAAATAAAAAAACTGAAATTACTACATGTACTAGCGATACATGTCCCTCTTGGGGTAGGTGGTCTGTGATTTGAGTGACAACTAAGGAGAGGGGCGTATATGGAGATGTATACTTATATCTTAAGTGACATTTTATAAAATTCTGGTAAATTTATGGTATACTTATCTTAGGATGCATTTTATAAACTTCTGGTATATTTCTCTTAAGATTAATTTTATAAACTTCTGGTATACTTCTCTTAGGATGCATTTTATAAACTTCTGGTATACTTCTCTTAGGATGCATTTTATAAACTTCTGGTATACTTCTCTCAAGATGCATTTTATAAACTTCTGGTATACTTCTCTTAAGGTTTGATTTTATAAACTTCTGGTATACTTCTCATATTAATCATTTTATAAACTTCTGGTAAACTTCTCTTAGGATCATTTTATAAACTTCTAGTATACTACTCTCAAGATGCATTTTATAAACTTCTGGTATACTTCTCTCAAGAAACATTTTATAAACTTCTGGTAAACTTCTCTTAGGATCATTTTATAAACTTCTAGTATACTACTCTCAAGATGCATTTTATAAACTTCTGGTATACTTCTCTCAAGAAACATTTTATAGACTTCTGGTATACTTCTCTTAATCTCTAACGACTTTGTAGAAACTTGTATTATAAATAAATAAACGATCTGAGCTTGATCTAAGTATTTTATAGGAAATGTGATCAAAAATTACCATCGCAAGACAACCAACTGGAAAACAAATAGAGTGGGATTAAAATATGGCATACGAAGACGTTGGCGCCATCTATCGACCCAGGTTAGAAACGAAGACTAGAAAAATAGTCTGATTGAAAAGTTTGCAATAAATTGAATATTCAAAATTATGAACGTCATATAGTCTTTGAAAACCACTGTACAGTCGGATACAATGGTGATATTTATTGTATAATATTATTATTTTGAAACTTCAAATGAAAATTAAAAAATTATATTATATATACACTAAAAACGAACCCGAGTTAAAAATTGAAAAGTCCTTAGATGAATCCAAACTCAATGATCTAGAACCATATCCTCAAGGTCATTCAAAATCTTTCTCAAACATTTTTATTTGTGATCTTTTGGTTTTTGGTGTTAATTTTGTGAGCTTCCTATTGACCAATTTAAATCAGTTCAAAGCCACTTGGGAATAAAATGCGATGGCTCACACCTTTCTAATTGGAACCGAGATAGATTTTGAATGACCTTGAGGGCATGGTTCAACGTCATTGAGTTTGGCTTCATCTAATGCTATGCGATCTGAAAATATCAAATTCATAGCAAAAATATATTTTCAATTATTAGTTCTGGTTGTATTGCTATTACCAGTAAATACCACGCTTACATTACCGTAAGGAGTATTGTAAATAGAAATATAAAAATTTATTAATCTCGAATTTCCAAAAAAAAAGTCGTTTAATAGGTTTTGTCATCCGACAGCCCAGGTGTTTGCGTAAGTATTGTTTTTGTTTTTGTTATAACTTTTAGCAGGAATCCATACCTCTACTTGGAATGCTTATCCTGGCGTATCGCGTATGGTAAGATCACTCTGACGGCTTTGGCCCCTCCTACGAGATTAAAAATCCCCTCTGCGCGCGCTCCCCTCTCACGTTGTTGTTTGTTAAGTTAACATAGTGACGTCAAAAAAACCGTCGGTCACATCGAGACGAAAATCTGCCGCGACAAGCATTCCAAGTAGAGGTATGAATTCCTGCTATCAGCCATATTACTTGTAACATTTTTATTTCAACTTTAAAATTAAACTAGTAGTATATTTATTTATACATTAAGTCTAGTTTTGCCCTTGGCACCAGT